>NC_052619.1:21602674-21820744 GCF_016545825.1 Eucalyptus grandis | reverse complement strand
TGGGAAAGCCCGATGCTAGATGCAGAAGGTGTCACAAGTTGGGTCACATGGAAGCCATTTGCAAAGAAAAATTACCAGCAAGCAGGAAAAGCACGAGTAGCAGTGAATGAAACTGAGGAAGAGCACTTATTTTAGCTTCTTTTGAATCTTCTATTGGAATGATGCATGGCTGGTGGATAGTGGTTGTACCAATCATATTTTGGCAATTCAGAAGCTGTTTAAGAGTCTAGACAGGTCGGTGAGGTCAGTCGGAATTGGTAACGGACAGTAAATCAAAGTGCAAGGGAAGGGTACGGTGGCTATTGAAGGAAATTAGGAGGTGAAGCTAATCGGTGATGTTCTTTTGTGCCAAACATTGACGAATACATTAAGTGTTGGTCAATTAGTTGAGAAGGGCTATAAAGTGAAGTTCGAAGGAAGGAATGTCTTATTAATAATGTAGATAGCAAAGAAGTGCTAAGAATCCCAATGAGAGACAAGAGTTTCATGTTCAAACCACAAGAGATGCAACAAATGGTTTTAAAGTGCAAATAAGAAAATGTAGAGCTATGACATAAAAGACTTGGGCATGTTCACGGAAAGTATGTCGTTTATGCGAGAGAAATAGCTTGGTAGATGACTTGCCAAGTTTGGAGGAGGAATTTTCATAGTGCATAACTTGTCTTCTTGGCAAGCAAGCCAGATTTCCTTTCAAAGGAGGAAGGTGGAGAGCATGTGAGAAAGCATGTAATTAGTCCACATAGATCTATGTGGACCTATGTCTGGAGTCTTCTCTCAATGGTAGTAGGTATTTCATTACCTTCCCGATGATATGACTATAATGAGTTGGATTTATTTTCTACAAGCCAAGTCTGAAGTTGCTGATGTGTTTGTGAAGTTTAAAGCCTTAGTTGAGAATCGAGTGGGAAGAAAAATTAAAATGTTAGGTCGATAATGTTTCGAGTATGCTTACAAGTTTAAGTTGAATTGTGAGCAAGTAGGAATTGTGCAGCGGTTCCTTTGCTCCTATTATTCTCGAGAATGAGGTCGGTGAGAGAAAAACAGAAGCATTATGGAGATGGCTAGATGTATGATACATGGAAGAAGTTACCTAAGAAGTTACGGGTTGGCGGCTAATACCGCCGGTGTTCTAGTTGAAGATTGCCCACAAAGGCCTGGCGAGGTCAACACCTTTTGAAGTACGGTATGGTGTTAAATCTTTTGTGAAAAATTTGAAGGTTTGGGTGTTTGTGTTACACTCATGTTCCGAGATCAAGAGGACAAGTTGGATAAGAAAGCAAAGCTTGGAATCTTCATTGGAGTACGATCTCCAATCGAAGGCTTACATAATTTTTCACCTATGACAAGTGTTGACACCTAATTTTTGTTTTCAAGTACAAAAAATTATTAGAGAAAAAGAAAAAAAGAGCTAAACAACAACAAAAGAAAAAGAAAAAGAAAATAGAAAATAGAAAAAAAATGAAAATTACTTAGAAGGCGGATTGGGCGGTCCGACCTCATGGCCTCAAAGGCCCACCGCCCTATTCCTTTTCTTTCTCTCGCGTAGTAGGCCCACTTTTCTTTCTAGTTGAGCCCGGCCCGCGCCTAGGGTCTTCTCTTGGTAGCTAGGGTTTTGAAGAGGGGTGGGGAACGAGAGAAAGTTCTCGAGAGAGAGGAGGGAGAGAGCTCGGCGGAGAGAAAGAGAGAGAACACGGGGAGAAACGAGGGAGGAAGGAGGAGGGGTCTCGTCCGACCTCCTCACATCGTTAGCTCCACCCGGAGTCGTCGCCCGTCCCGCCAACAGCTGGAGTTCCTCCTCCCGCAAGCTCGCGCCCGCTTCCCCCTACGAGCTCGCGCTCGCCGTCCCCACTATTGTGCGATCGCTGCACCGAGATCTCCGCCGAAGTCGTTGTCGCCCACCACCATTGGCTACAATGTAGTCAGAGCTGTGACTAACCGAGAGGAAGGAGATCGGAGGAGGCTCTAGAGACCCAGATCGAGGGGCGAGGTCGGGCAAGGGCCGTATCGGGAATCGATCGAGCCCGTCGCCCCCTCGTCCCGATGTTGTCCGAGCTCTTTACCCTTCGAGCGACGCGGGGACTCCACCACCATAGCTGCTGTTTTCGCGGTCGTCGGAGCTTTGGACGCTTGTCGCCGTGCAGCCCTCGGCCAAGCCGACGCTTGACCACCGTTGCCGAGCCACCGCACGCCTCTCGCCTCGGTCCAACACGTAGCACCAGTCCCGAGCCGCCTCCTCGCTGCCGACGCCATCTCTTGGCGCTGCCCTCGAACGCCGCTTCGCGGCCGAAGGCCGCGACGCCGCTGCTTGGGTCGCAATTCTTGCCGCCTCAAACCGACACCATCCCTCGTAGCCGCCCTCTAAGCTCGGCCGTTCAGCTCGCCGCGCCTAAGCTCCTCGCGCAACCCGGCGCAGCCTGCAGTGCCTCCGCCCCGCGGCAATTGTGCTGCCCATTGTTGGCCTACTGCTGCGTCGCCGCCCACCGCGCCGCATGATCGCCGAGTCGTCGCGTCTGAGCATCCTCCTCCCTAGCGCCGCAAAACAGCGGGGGGTGAGAGGAGCGAGGCCGGGTCTTGGCCGGGTCGGGCAAAGGTGAAACGGGTAGGGTTTTTGAACAATTTGGGCTGAGTTAGGCTTTTTGCTTTTTGGGCTTGGGCTGTTTTGCTTGCGGGCTTAGGATTTAAGAACTTGTGGGCTTAGGGATGTGGGCTTCATTTTTAAATAAAAGAGATTGGGCCGCTGGTTGGGCTGATTCCGAACCAAGAAAGGCCCGACCAAGGCTGGTCGGGCCGCCCCTATTTGGGCCGAGAACACAGGTCCAGGTCTCCGACCGGACCCGATCAGTGTTGGCCGGGTCGGGTCGAGCGAACCCGACCCGGTTCACCTTTTTTAATCAAAAAATTAATTTAAAAAATTTTAAAATTCAAAAAATAATTTAAAAAAATTCAAAAAATATATTAAAAATATTAGAAAAATTTAAAAAAATTAAAAAATTAAAAATTTGAAAATCCAAAAATGATGGGGTTTGGTTAGGAATTGCTATGTTTTGCCTTTCTAGTATAATTAGACTTTTTATTTGCTTGTATTTTGATTATATTGTATGCTTAATTTGCATATCTAATTATGTTTAATGTACGTGTTTAATTTTTGCATAATTAAGATCTTGGTAGCTATGGTTTGTTATTTTAATAGTTTGTGCACTCGCATTATCACCTCACATGTTAGTGGATAGGTATAAAATCAATCCAAACTGTCTGCCAAAGAATTATTTTGTTAAAATGAACAAGATTAGGTACCGAAAAGGGCATTAATTGATCAATTAATGTAATCAAGTCCCGGCCCTAGATTTTCTGGTTGCGTAGGAAGTGAGGTACACTCCCATACCTCACTTGGTTTCTAGCCGACCCCAATAGGCTAGTGGCGACTTCTTTTGTGCAAAAATTCTAGAAAAGTTAATATCCCAATGTCACGCGGGGTATGGGCTTGGAAGAGCCCGCACTTGATCATGGGTCTTAGGCCCGTCCTTTAGGCAATACCCTAAACCTGTTCCCTCCCAGGGTAGGTTGCGATAGCAAGCGACTCCACAGGGACTTGGTTTTAAACCTTAGAGGACTTAAGCCAAAATTAATCTTGTTCAAAAGTATTTTGTTTGGCAACGAGGATTTTCAGGTACGCCCTAACATTGTAGGTGTTAAATGTTTTTGCAGAATGAGAGGTATAAGGGAAGTGTTTGCTCACCTTTGTCTTGCAAGAAGATGTAGAATGTATGGTTTATTTTTCATATATGAAGTGTTGATTGCTTATAAATTATCATGCCTGCATCCCCGCATTGCACTACACTTTAACACCTTTGCCCATTTGGACCCGGGCCGCATAGGATCACTTAGGATGGTGTTGAGGTGGATACCACTCCAGACTACAACTGCGTAGGTACGAGTCGCCCACCTCTACCCCAAAATTTCTTTCTTCACGTCGAAGGTACCCACCCTGGTCCTGCGAGCATGCGACACGGGTCGGTCCTTTGTGGCCGGAGTCATGGGTAACCCGGCCTAGCCACGACCTTGTTGGTTCGGTCCCAGGGTGATCCTATGGCTTCATTTTGAGCCGTATAGAGTAGAAATCGAACCACATTCCATATGCATGTCTATGTAATTTAAAAAAAAAGAGACAAAGGTTGGCGTCCATTGTAAGTATCATTTTCCTTTTTATTTGCCCACCCCCATGTGCATTTTCATCTTGAAGGTCGCGGAAACCAATCGAATGCCCTCAGCAATGTAGGCTTATGATTAAAAAAAAAATTTGCAGTCACTTTTGATAAGTGAACATTAAAGCGAGTTCTAAACACTTTGATTTGGCCCTGTTGAACACGTGGTTTTGTTTAAATTTCTAGTTATGGGCTCGAAATCATTTTTTAAAAAACTTTCAAGTTGTGATTTTATATTGGGGCACAAAATTGAAATTGCATTTTTTTTATCAAATTTTCTCATTCTCATGTTTTGGGACTATAATGCAAATCATTTAGTGTACAAATTCCTCAAAATAGAAATCACTTCTTTTTTCTACAAGTAAAATCACAAATCAATCTTTCAAAAATCAAAGACACTTTTGCATTATGAAACTTTTGGAATAAAAGTGGGCATTCGATTGATGATCGTGGATTGATAATTTTAATGATATCTTCTCTTTATGATAAAAATCTTGCAAATACTAAAGTCCTGTAATAAGGATTGTGGGGCATGTATCGTCGCCTCGATTTTATTGTAAGTGACGTCATTAAAATATCGTTTCTCTCATTCGCATATTTACATTGTCGTCTTTTTGCAGGTTATGCGCGATGCTCTTTGACATTCTCGTGGTGACCATTCAAGGAAGTGAATTCTAGAGCTAGGACAATAGTTGTTTTTTTTTCATCTATAAAGAGTCTTGTACTTTATCAGTCTTTATTCTTGTTAAGAACCATGTTTTCTTTTTGAGTTTTGATTGCGAATCCAATTGTTGCTTTTGTAAATCGTGCAACTCAAATTTTTAATGATGGAATTCAATTTCATGAAAATCATCATTTAAAAAAAAAAACAAAGATAAAAACAAAAACAAAAAAAAAGAGCAAATTCAAAAGTGTTTTAAGTGAACCTATACGTTTACCTTCCAAAATGAATTTCAAGAAAACGTTGCTTAATGCCCTCTCTTCACGTAGTCGTTTTCTTGGACTCATCGAACTCGAAGAGCAAGCATGCGTTGAGGGTCGGCACCAATTTTCATAGAGGCGAAACGAAGTTGAATTCCATTATGAGAAGTTTTGTTATTCACAAATGCCTTAGATGCCAAAACAACCCATCGATCTCGTTCACTTTACATGATGAGACAAATGAAAGGAGTTGTCAAATATCCAAAAGGGCAAATTCAAAGGAAGAGTAAACTGTATCGATTTCAATTATTCATTTTGATCGTTTCTGACTTGATTTTCTTTTCATTGTCAAGGAGACATCAAGAGTACCAAGTTTTGTAATGTTTCAACAAATGCGATGGAGCATTATTAAGTCCTGTTCATCTTAAACAAAGAAGGATTCAAATAAACGGAGCGCAATATTATTCCTTCCTCCATGAGAGATACATTGGGATGTTGATCACTCGACTTTGTAAAGGATGTAACTCGTTCCTAAACTTGATTTCTCTTCAGTATAAAAAATGACATATCATCTTCTTTGGTACAGGACAGACTCAACGGAACAAGGTTTGTCATATAAAGAGTGGGAGAACAACATTTGATTTAGAGAAAATCTCTCCTTCACCCACCAATGAAGTGCACTGCAACAACATTGTCAAATTCATCAAGAAGGATGTATCATTCCTTAGTTGAACCTAACTAAGAAATGAGATATAACTCGTTTCATCTTCCCCTTCTTACGGGGTGATAAAAGTTGCATCTTGACCGTAGAAGCGGCGTCTTCTACCAAGAAAGTAGGAAAACGTCAAACGCTTAAAGAAGAATGCAAGGAAGGGTATTGTCGAGTTACCAAATATCCCACGAAGGTGAATCAAGAGATGTTACCACCCAAAGGATGAAAGCGAATGAAGGGTAATAATGTATCGTTTCCAACACATCAATCCCTAAAGATGTTTGCACTAACATATTCTTTTACATTCTTTACTGGGTTCTTGGGTCATCACACATGAGGTAAGTACCATTCTTCTCATTTTTTTAGTAAAAAAAAAAAGTAAGTAAAAAAAAAGAAAGAGAATTTCCATTACGAAAAGATCCTTGACGCATTCCTAGAAATAAGCACAAAAATGAAAAATTGAAAACAAAAATTTCTTCAAAATTTTTTAGCATCATTTTTATCTCAAAATTGTTTTCTGGTTTTGTGGGTATTTCATTTAAAATCAAATTTCCTTATGGAGATTGATCTACTCAGATGATCTCGACAGAGTGAGATCGAGACGTTAACCATGCCAAACAAGAAGTGCTTAGGATGAAGAAAGGCAAGCCCATTTCCAAACACGTCCTTCAAACACTTTTGAGAGTTGAGTGAAAAGTGACATTCTCTTAGGCGAATGATTCATTCGCATTGAGCGCAAAGATCGAAATGATAAAGGTGTTTCCTTCATCAATCCCAAGCATTGCACTAATCTCTTCCTACCCCCTTTGGGCAAAATAAAGACGATCATTCAAAGTACTGTCAAGGACTTGACCCTACATTGGGGCAACATAGGAGGTTACGGTCGTGTTGTAGAGCAAATGATTGGGAAAGATCCTATTACTTTCACTTGCATCAATCTTCTGGTGATAGCTTCAAAGGAATTCTCATTAGATCTTGACTCATCCCAATGTAAAGAAGAGCATCTCATTCTCTATCCAAACACTGATACCCATTGCTTCAACCAATTTGGGCCTGATTATTCATTTCTGAATCCCGAGTGGTGATCATCTCCCTTCACTAGGGCAAGGCATAAGAATTGACCAAATATAATTGATAGTCATGAGGAAATGCGAAAAGCATCTCGAAAGTCATAAGAGCTCCAAAAGTTCAAAGAGCAAAAAAGTTCGACAAATTAGGGGCATAAAAAAGTAGTGTGCTGGTAAAAGCAAGGCCAATGCCCTTAAAAAAAAAAAAGCCAAAAGGCTGCATCTTATGTGAAAAAAATTATTATCAAGGTCCAAGTGCTTGTGCAAAAAAAAAAAAAAAAAAAAATTCATCACAAAGAGCAAATGACATTAGAGAAAGGAGCAAAGCTCCCATGCATAAAAGATTAGTTAAGGGACTTTTGAGATGCGTTGTATTTCAAAAGCCAAATGATTTGAAATGTCAAGTTACCTGGTCATGATGTCATGATGATCACCGACTCTTAAAGACCCTATTGAAAGTTTTAAGCCTTCCGAGCCTTTCCCGAGCCAACATTATAACCATTTTCGAAACCTCTTCGATTGGGATAATTTGAGTGAAATTGAGAATACCACAAAGAAGCTCGCTTGAAGGAGTGGAAGTAATTCTATCTTGTCTTATCTTCCAAGCTCTCGACTTGTAAACCCAATGAGGATAATGACAAATGTTCATTTATTGGTCTCACAGCAACAATTCATTTGTGAGCCCTAACCAAGCCCTATATTGCGGTCCTTTCGAAAGTCCTATTTGATCGATCAAATTGTGCTCATTACGAATGTTTCCGAAGCCTTCGACGTAGGTTGTGTGAGATACCTTCAGTAACCAATTATCTCCCACACAAATGGATGGGATCAAGTAGTCATTTTATTGAGAGTGCGTGAGAAACCCTTTCTAATTAAGAAGCTTTAGTTTGACATGCTTAATGAACATTTTTCAGTCGTAGCTGTTACGATGAGAACTTATCTCCTAGAAAATTTGATGATTAATATTATCCACGAGCAAGATGACAGTTTTGTGCCACATGATGCTGATGGACATCGAATGTTTTCTAAAGCAATCAGACTTAGCTTGATTATTTGGTTCAATTAATGTTACAATATTGCCAATACGTCTCTTGATGACGTCTCTAATGACATTTGCTCAAGTTGAGTTTGACAGGATTCGTCAGTGAAGCCATGCAATTTTCTAAGGGGTTAGTAGGTGCTTCCCTAAAAAAACCAAAGATTCATGGTCAGCCTTAAACCATGTCATCTCCAAAGGTTTATGGTTAACCTTAAACCATGTCATTTCCAAGATTGGTGGGTTCATCCGTAAACCACGCTTGTCCGCCTCCCAGTCGAAACCTGTTCGTACACGGTGAGACTATCATACTCGGTCAAAACTCATTTTTACACGATGAGACTTTAGTCATTTCCCTTCTCATGACCCGGAGAGCCTTGTATCTCGGAGTCTTCCTCATTTCTCATGATCCCAAGAGCCTTGTATCCTGGGTCTTCCTCATTTCTCATGACTAGGAGAGCTTTGTATCCTGGAGTCTTCCTCCCTTCTCATGACCCGGAGAGCTTTGTATCTTGGAGTCTTCCTCCCTTCTCATGACCCGAAGAGCTTTGTATCATGGAGTCTTCCTCATTTCTCATGACCCGGAGAGCTTTGTATCTGGAGTCTTCCTCATTTTCATGACCAAGAGAGTTTTGTATCACGGGAGTCTTCCTCACTTCTCATGACTAGGATAGCCTTGTATCTTGAGTCTTCCTCACTTCTTATGACCCGGAGAGCCTTGTATCACGGAGTCTTCCTCACTTCTCATGAGGAGAGCCTTGTATCACGGAGTCTTCCTCACTCCTCATGACCCAGAGCCTTGTATCTTGGAGTCTTCCTCATCTCTTATGACCCGGAGAGCCAGTATCATGGAGTCTTCCTCACTTCTTATGACCGGAGAGCTTTGTATCCTGGAGTCTTCCACCATTCTTATGACCCGGGAGAGCTTCGTATCACGGAGTCTTCCTCATTTCTCATGACCCGGAGAGCCTTGTATCCTAGAGTCTTCCTCATTTCTCATGACCAGGAGAGCTTTATATCTGGAGTCTTCTTCATTTCTTATGACAGGAGAGCTTTGTATCACGGAGTCTTCCTCATTTCTCATGACCCGGGAGAGCCTTGTATCTGAGTCTTCCTCCCTTCTTATGACCCGGAGAGCCTTGTATCATGGAGTCTTCCTCACTTCTCATGAGGGAGAGCCTTGTATCTGGAGTCTTCCTCACTTCTCATGACCGGAGAGCCTAGTATCCTGGAGTCTTCCTCACTTCTCATGACCGGAGAGCTTTGTATCCCGGAGTCTTCCTCCCCTTCTCATGACCGGAGAGCTTTGTATCTGGAGTCTTCCTCACTTCTCATGACAGGAGAGCTTTGTATCCTGGAGTCTTCATCACTTATTATGACTCGGAGAGCTTTGTATCATGGAGTTTTCCTCCTTCTTATGACCCCGATAGCCTTGTATCTGAGTCTTCCTCATTTCTCATGACTAGGAGGAGTCTTGTATCTTGGAGTCTTCATCACTTCTTATGACCCGGAGAGCTTTGTATCCCTGGAGTCTTCATCACTTCTTATGACTCGAGAGCTTTGTATCCTAGAGTCTTCCTCACTTCTTATGACTCGAGCTTTGTATCTCCAGAGTCTCCCTCCCATCTTATGACCTGGTAGGCTTTTGTAGCTCGGAGTCTTTCTTCATCTTATTGGCAAGACGTGCTTTCATAGTTATGAATCCTTTTTGTCGACCTGACGCGTGCCTAGGCACTCAGGGTCTCTCTATTACAGAAATAATTTAGGTGTCTTTTGTCTTTGAATGCAACCTCTTCGAGACAACATTCAAAGAGGTGCGGCTCTGACACCTAATTTTTGTTTTCAAGTACAAAAAGTTATTAGATTAAAAGAAAAAAAAAAGAGCTAAACAACAACAAAAAGAAAAATAAAAAGAAAAGAAAATAGAAAATAGAAAAAAAAAATGAAAAATTACTTAGAGGGCGGATTGGGCCGGTCCGGCCTCAAACCGGCCCACCGCCTTAGTATTCCTTTTCTTTCTCTCGCGTAGGGCCGGCCCACTTTTTCTTTCTAGTTGAGCCCGGCCCAGCGCCTAGGGTCTTCTTCTCTTGGTAGCTAGGGTTTTCAAAGGGGTGGGGGAACGAGAGAAAGTTCTCGAGAGAGGGAGGGAGAGGCTGGGTAGAAGGAGGGTGAGCTCGGCGAGAGAAGAGAGAGAGAACACGGGGGAGAAACGAGGGAGGAAGAAGGAGGGGTCTCGGCGCCGTCCGAGCCTCCTCACGTCGTTGCCGCTCCACCAGGAGTCGGCTCTGCGTCCCGCCGGCAGGCGGAGTTCCTCCTCTCCCGCCCTGCTTCACTGACTCGCGCCGCCATCCCAATATTTGTCGCCATCGCTGCACTAGATCTCCGCGAGTCGTTGTCGCCCACCACCATCTGCTACAATGTAGTCCCGACCGACCAACCGAGAGGAAGGAGATCGGAGGAGGTCTAGAGACCCAGTTTGAGGACGAGGGTCGGGCAAGGGCAGATTTGGAATCGATCGAGCTCAGTCGCCCCCTCCGTCCACGATGTTGTCCGAGCTGCTACCCTTCAAGCGCGCCGGGGACTCCATCACCGTAGTTCTGTTTCGCGGTTCTTAGGAGCTTCGGACGCTTGTCGCTTGTTGTAGCCCTCGGCCAAGCCGGCCTTGACCACTGTCGCCAGAGCCACCGCACGCCTCCGCCTCTGGGTCCCAACACACGGCACCAGCCCTCGAGCCACCTCCTTGCTGCTCGGCGCCGTCTGTGCTTGCTGCCCTCGAACGTCGCTTCCTACGGACCCGGCTCGACGCTGCCGTTGCAATTCTCGCCGCTTCAAACCGCGCCGTCCCTCGCCGCCGCCCTCTAAGCTCGACGCCGTTCGAGCTCTGCCGCCGACACCACTCCTCGGCCCGCAACCCGTCGTAGCCCCACCCAGTGCCTCCGCCGCGGCGCTTGTCGCCGTCCCTATTGCTGCTTGCGTCGTCGCCGCCCACCGCGCCGCGGTCCGCAGTCGTCGGCGTCCGAGCATCCTCCTCCGGCGCCGCAAAACGGCGGGGGGTGAGAGGAGGCGAGGGTCTTGGCCGGGTCGGGCAAAGGTGAAACGGGTAGGGGTTTTGAGCGATTTGGACTGAGTTTAGGCTTTTTGCTTTTGGGCTTGGGCTGTTTTGCTTGCGGGCTTAGGGATTTAAGAACTTGTGGGCTTAGGGATGTGGGCTTCATTTTTAAATAAAAGAGATTGGGCCATTGGTTGGGCCGATCAACAAAAGAAAAGCCCGACCAAGGGTGGTCGGGCCGCCCCTATTTGGACCGAACCCAGGTTTGGTCGATCCGCGTTGACCGGGTTGGGTTAAAAAAAATTAAAAAAATTCAAAAAAAAATTAAAAAAATTAAAAAATTTAAAAAATTTAAAAAATTAAAAATTTCGAAAATCCAAAAATGATGGGGTTTGGTTAGGAATTGCTATGTTTTGCCTTTCTAGTATAATTAGACTTTTATTTGCTTGTATTTTGATTATATTGTATGCTTAATTTGCATATCTAATTATGTTTAATTGTACGTGTTTAATTTTTGCCGCTATTAAGATCTTGGTAGCTATGGTTGTTATTTTAATGGTTGTGCACTCGCATTATCACCTCACATGTTAGTGGATAGGTATAAAATCAATCCAAACTGTCTACGCAAAGAATTATTTTGTTAAAAATGAACAAGATTAGGTACCGAAAGGGCATTAATTGATCAATTAATGTAATCAAGTCCCCGGCCCTAGATTTTCTGGTTGCGTAGGAAGTGAGGTACACTCCCATACCTCACTTGGTTTCTAGCCGACCCCAATAGGCTAGTGGCGACTTCTTTTTTGTGCAAAAATTCTAAAGAATATCCCAATGTCACGCGGGGTATGGGCTTGGGAAACCCATGCGATCATGGGCCTTAGGCCCGATCCTTTGAGGCAATACCTCTAAACCTGTTCCCTCCTTCGAGGGTAGGTCGCGACAACAAGGAAGGTGTTTGTAAGCATAGATGTTGTTTTTCTAGAGGAAGATGAGTGGAATTGGATGGAAGGAAAGAGTATAGAATAGCAATAGTTCGAAAAACAACCTAACGGATGTAGAGGTTGATGAAGTTATAGATGGATTGGAAGACAGTATGGATGATTTACCGGTGAGAGGCACAAGGTCACTTGCTGAAATCTATGAAAGAAACAATGTGACAATGCTCGAACCATCTAACTTTGTGGAAGCTATGGAGGATCAGAGGTGGATTGTAGCAATGTATGAGAAGATTGCAATGATTCAGAAAAACCACACATGGGAGCTTGTTGACAGACCATCTGATAAGAATGTGATTGGGGTTAAGTGGGTGTTTAAAACAAAACTTAATCCTGATGGTTCTGTTAATAAACACAAAAAACTAGGCTGGTGGTGAAAGGCTATACACAAATATGGGGAGTAGACTATTCTGAAACATTTGCTCTGTTGCACGACTTGATACAATAAGGTTCGGTAGCTATTGTAGCGAGTAGGGGTGGCCTATATTTCAGTTAGATGTCAAGTTTGCATTTCTGAATGGAGAGCTTGAGGAGGAGATTTTGTTGAACAACTTTGAGGCTTCGGTATCAAAAGGCAAGAAGAGTGTATACGGGTTGAAGAAAGCTCTATATGGTGAAAGCGGGCTCAAGAGCTTGGTATGGGAAGATAGATTGCTATTTGCAGGATTTTGGCTTTGTAAAAAGCTTAAGTGAGTTCACTCTTTATGTGAATCACAATGTTGTAATTCTGTCACTTTATGTAAATGATCTATTAGTGACGGGGAATGATATGGAATTGATAGAGAAGGTGAAGCAAGATCTATTTGCAGTTTTTGAGATGTCAAACTTGGGAAAGATGGCTCATTTTTTGGGTCTGGAAGTCAAACAGGTTTCATATGAGATCTTCATCTGTCAGAAAAAATACATGAAGGAAATTCTAAAGAAGTTTCAGATGGAAGATTGTCGAAGTGCAAGCACTCCTATGGCTGCTAAAGAGAAGCTTCAAAAGAATGATGGAACAAATGCAGTAGATGCTTCTATGTATAGAAGTCTGATTGGGTGTCTCATGTATCTTACAACAACCAAACCAAATATTCTATTTGCTGTGAGTGTTTTATCCAGGTTTATGAGTAGTCCTAGTTAGTTACATTTGATTGCAGCAAAAAGGGTCTTGAGATATCTCAAAGGAACATTGTTCTTTGGTGTGAAGTTTAAGAAATGTCAGAAGTTTATATTAAAAGGATTTTCTGATAGTGGTGGGCTGGTTGGTGGATGACATGAAAAGTACGTACAGGTATTGTTTTGGTCTTGGTTTGCTTGTTTCTCCTAGTGTTCCAAAAAGCAAGAGATTGTAGCTCAGTCCACAGCAGATGCTGTATTTATAGTAGCTACTATAGCTGCAAATCAAGCTTTGTGGCTGAAAAAGATAATGAAGGATCTGTGGTTGAATTCTAGTGATTGCATTGAAGTTAATGTGGATAAGCTTTAGCAATATCTCAAAATCCAGTTTTCCATGGCAAAACCAAGCATTTCAAAGTCAAATTTTTATTTCTGCGTGAGGTGCAACAAAGTGACGAAATTAAGTTGGTCTATTGCGAGATCTGAAGATCGGTTTGCAGATATGTTCACAAAACCACTTCAGGCTGGAAGATTTGAGCTGTTAAGAGAAAATAGGAATGCTGCGGCAAAGCGAGTCCAAGGAGGAGTTTGTTGGAATTGTTCAGCTGCTGTTTTTTGTAATGTTTTCCTCTGTTTTCCTCTGTTTTTATTTATTTATTAAAAAACAGCCAAGTTCATTTAGTTATGCATTTAGTGTTTTTGCTATTTTCTAGGAAGTTAATAGTACGTTTGTGTGCGGTTATGTGTTGTACGTATGTGAGCAGTTTCTATTTTGTATTTAGTTGTTGTACTCGATAGTTTTTTTTTCTTTCGTACAAAGCCGTATGAAGTACTATGCTCTGTTTTTTTTTTTTTTTTTTTATCTTCTCTCTCTCAAACAACATAAATTTTTCTGTTTTGATTATTGTTTTTATGAGCTTTAACACTCCCTTATGTCGTTCTTATTGGGTGGACTTTCATTGCCAACTTCCTTGGATTACTAGGACTAAAGAAGATAGAATTCACAGAAACTAGCCAATCCTTACCCTCTATCAGATCGTCCCCAACAATCAGCAACTATAAAGAGGACATGGAGAGGAGTTTCAGTCACTGGAAAGTTACAATGAAAAAACCAATAGTTTTGAAGCTTCTCAATATTCTGGACGACAAAGAGATGGAAACATAAGGGACAACGGCCGAGTTGAAGAATGGATAGAGCAGTTCAGGGTTGATACGGAGAAGAATGGACTAGGCATTTCAGTAGAGCCAATAACTCTCCTTTTTGAGGATCTATCATTCATGAGGTGTATCTTATCCCCTTGGAATTTTCCTTTTACGTATTCCCATGCTATGTTATTTGTTTGCGTTTATATTTGCTTGCTTTACCCATTTGCACACTATCTAACACCCTACTCTCCCTAAATAAGGTACGATGAAGACATGAAAGAAGGCACTTCAATTTTCAGCAACATCATGGGTTACGCTAGGCCTAGAAACATGCTTGCCTTGATGGGTGGTTCCAAAGGAAGTAAATCTACTCTTCTAAAATGCCTGGCTGGGAGGGCACCTTCAATGGGTAGCCTCGAAGGCAGCCTCCAGGCAAAATGTTGGGACAAGGTTCCTGCTTATTCTAGACTTATTGGCTATGTAGAGAAGCTCGATGCACACCAACCTTATCTCTCAGTTCGTGAGACCCTTCATTTCAGTCTGCACTCCGTCTCAGTCAAACAATCAGTTCTGTGAATCGTCACATCCATGTGGAGCTAGTCCTTGACCAACTTGATCTATTGCCTTACTCAAATCAACTAGTTGGTTCCCTTCGTGATGCTACTGGAAAAACATTTGAGATAGCCAAGAAGATAACCATTGCTGTTGAACTCGCTGCTAATCCAAGTATTCTCTTTCTCGAAGAACCGTTATCAGGACTAGACAGCAGAGGTACTGCAAGTATCCTCAATGTTCTTTCTCAAGTTTCCAATTCAGGGCGTGTAATTATCGCCACTTTAGCACACCTAATGCCCGCACACTTGATTTCTTTGACTTGGCCTAATTCTGACACATGAAGGGCAGCAAGTGTACTTTTGGCCCAATAGGACCCGACTGCAGTGACCTGCTAGGTTATTTCTTATCAGTTACAAAAGTTCCCTACGATTCCATGAGAGCAAGTCAGTTGGTTTTGTCATGGCAACTCTTGGAGTAGGCATAAAAAAAAGAGCGACACCACCAATAAACTTTGCGGGGGCCTACCCAAGCTAGTTCCTGCATGAAATAAACAACAAAGAAATCTACAGTATAAAGAGTTTAACTGAGGATAGGAATTACATGGTTTCCTCTTCTGTTTATCCTGCTCCATACACACTGCAAGCCATGATGGTACTACTCAGGACTCAAAGATTCCTGTGGAGAAATGTACGGTACACATATGGTAGACTTACTGGGTGCATCATGACTGGTCTTCTCATGGGCTCCTATATTGGACGATTGAATATGAGGAATTATTTGGCATGACTTCACGCTCCTCTCTATATATAGTCAAGTAATTCTCCTAGGAATCATATCAGCAAATAATGTCATTCCTCAGATTGGCACATATAGGTTAGTGTACTTTAGAGAGAAGAGAGCAGGGATGTACCATCCTATCTTTTATCCTCTGTCATGGGCACTGGGAGAAATTCCATACTTCTTCATTGCAACACTTGCAGTAGTGGGAATCGGGAATGGTATGGCAGGGTGGAACTGGTTCCATCCATGAGTTCCTGATGTACTGGACTGTGCTCTTTGTGTTCACAATTTGCGTGACATACTTCGGAATGATGATTACTTTCCTAGCCCCAGTGCCTACACTAGCTGCATTTCTGTGTCGATTGTGACATCACTGTGGATTTCAGCTTCTGGGTAGTTGTTGTGCTAACAGACATAAGGTTCTCCGATGGCAGTATTGGAGCAACCCTTTCCAATATGCTATGAACGTGATGACTTCAATCAGTTTCTACTGCAATACAAAAGCGAGTGTATCAGAATTCAGTTGCCCAGAATTATCAGACGGTTCTTATGTATGGGATAAATTGGCCTCCTTGAGGAGTTTGAGCTATCACAGGATAGGAACCGACATGGTCATCTTGTCTGCAATGTCCCTCTTATTTGCTTGCTTGGCTTTTCTCTTCTTTGTTGTTCTGAAGCACAACTCGCCCCCTCAACATAGCTATGGTTTCTGCACATCATCCGGGCATCATAAGGGTGCTTGAGAAGTGTATGGCTGGGGACAGATGTAACCGAGCATCTAGATTTTCTGTTTTTTTTCCCCTCTCTTTTCTCTTTTTTACCTTGATGAATGGAGTGCAATATTTCTAAACAAGGTGATGCCAAACAAATTTTCACAATGCTTTACCATGTGGTCATAATCACATCTATATGATACAAACGAGTAGGTTGCACACTTTCAGCGATCTCAAGTAGCTACTATTACAAACTAACTGAAGCTAGCCACCAGAAAGTTCTGCATTCGTCAATGAGAACTGAGGACTATGGGTGTACAAAGCCAAACCTACAGTTTTTACTGCTTGGGTGTATGTGGCTTGATAGACCTAGGCTACATATCCATGCCCCAACTACAGAGGAACTGAATCTCTTATTGTCAATGCTCAAACTGGGGACAGTTGACCAACTTCGAGCTAAAGGAGTTGTCATCTCCTTTCACCGTATGACAGATTGACTTGCCAACCAACAGAATCATGCATTTTTTCCTGCAGTACTTCTGGAACCTACACTTCCATTCCAATCAACAGTATTGGGCTTTGGAGGAAAAATTGCACTTTTCTTTATCAGTTTTTGTGGGACATCTTCAACTCTACCAACCAAAGATTCCATTCTAAACATAAAGTACAAATGATCTCAAGTCTCAATCATCTCCCAACAATAAAAGAAACAAATAAAAAGAGACTTCTATTTACTATGACAAAACTATGACAGTGATTTGATAATTTCATTATGGACATGTCAAACAGAAGGCAACTTTGGTCCTGTTGGACGAAGTGATACAGTAAAACAGCTATCTAACAACAAAGCTGCACATGGAAAAGAGCATAAAATAAGAATAAGACACACATGACATGAGAAACGATAACTTAAAATAGAGAAACAACTGTCGTTATTGGTACACTTCACATTAGATGACAACCCTACGGAGGGACATTGCTTCTTAGCATGCTCTGGGATCAACTTCAACAACACCTCAGCTGGCACTCCTTTCAATTCTGGTTAGAAGCAGCAAAAGCACTCAATGAGAATATTGCACCACATTAAGGAAAAAGTCAGATTGATTGAAGAAAAGACCATCAAATCGTTAGATTTAAACTTGAACAGTGGCGGAAGAAATCGTCCGTTTGGCAAGCAGGCATTGGGATCACGTAACTCATCGAAGAAAGGATGGATTAAGGCATCCAGCCGCAAAGTATGTATAGTGTTACTCATCATCTAGGATCTTCTCCTCGACAACAAAAAAAGAAGCCAGCCTCACAGAATAGGTTAATACCTTGAAGGATTAATTTAGAGACAATCCAATATCTAATATTACCAGACTCAAAGGAATAGAAGCAACTTCATTGTGTTTACATGCAACTGAAGCAGAAATGGGTACTTAGATTAAAGATATCTAAGTGGACAATAAGAGGGTTAAGGTATACGTCTCAGATCATCTAAACATGTATATTAATACAGCATAGCATGAGATACCATTTTATTTTTATCCCAGGAAGAACCACTCTATTACCGCATGCTCACGAGACATCATTCTATTTCTATCCAAGGACTATGCTTAGCTATGGACCAGATGCAGAACTAGGAGACAGTACGAGTTTACTAATGCCACTCATCCATGGACATGGGGTTACTCATCATCGGAATAGTTGATGTCAAATACACATCTTTGGAAAGAGGAAGCTGTTACAATCAACTAAGTGTGAAGCTCTATCCATCTCCTTTAATGGGTCTTTGTCACTACTAGTTTTGCACTTGCGAACACTTTCCCATTCATTGTTTTTAGTTGTCAGAACGTTTTCCTCTTGCAAAATTTCTATTGACACCCAAGTCCAAATTGATTCTGGTTTTTATCCTGAGGTCCCCCACCACGCGCCTAATTGTATACTTGGAAGGTTCTACTTATGGAAACCGAGATCCTGATTGTATGGGCGAACATGATTGATGGGCTATCGACATATTCCTTTAATAGCTCGAATGATCTTCCTAATTGATTCCGTCCAACGGGCAGATTGGAGGAATTCCTTTGGTAAGTGCCAATAGGTATGATGGCATAAAGGAGTATATAAGGAAGATGTTTCAGTTGTTCGAGTGGATGCGCGATAGAAGAATTCCAAAGTCTGAAGCTTCTTGTTCTTAGTCAATTCATTTGCTGAGCGAAATCTTGTACGCAAAAGAGAGTCTATATTTGTGAGAAACCTTGAGGAAGTGTGGTTGAATATCTACACTTTGTGGAATCAAGGAAAGTTGTGTTTGTAACTTCTCTTTTGTTCATAGTGAAATCCAGCCGGTGGGGCATCGGTGCGGAAGAGTGGACGTAGGCTTGGAATAAGCCGAACCACTATAAATCTTGTGTTCAATTTTCTCTTCCCTAACCTTTACTTTACTTTGATCGTATTTTCTTTTCTATCGTTTGCCTAGAATCACTTCCGTATCTCGAGAAATTGTTTGTGCACCTATTCACCTCCCTCTAGGTGCTTATACGGCTATCTCAATTGGTATCGAGCTTTTTACTCACTTTGTTTGAAGTGTTTTACTTGAGTTAAAGATCCATGGCTAGTATGTTAGCTCCAGGGCTGGTAGAAGGGCAAAGCAATATCAGACCGCCTTACTTTGATGGAAAGGATTACAACATATGGAAAAACAAGATGAAAGCGTTCCTAAGATCAAAGGATCCTCTGGAATGGGACGTTGTAGAAAAATGAATCATTCTTAAAGCTGCATCTGTCTCAGAAAGAGGAAAAGATGCTGTTGAGTCTAGCGAAATGACTCGGGAAGAGATAATCAAGAGACAAGCTCTTGATGCAAAAGCAATTTATTCTTTATATTGTGCTTTATCTCCTAATGAATATAACAGAATATCTTCTTGTGTTACATCTAAAGAAGTCTGGGATAGATTACATATTACCTATGAAGGAACCGATCGAGTGAAAGAGACTAGAATCAACATTCTCTTCGGTCAATATGATGCCTTCAAGATGAAATCGGGAGAATCTATAAGCGATATGTTTAGTCATTTTACGAAATCGTGAATGGTCTTGAAAATCAAGGTCAACCAATTTCGATCCCATGAAGGTAAACAAGCTCTTTGCGTGGACTTTCCAAGGATTGGAATCACATAAAGACCTCAATCAGAGAGACCCAAAGAATCATGCCACTATTTGTTGATGAGTTGGTTTGGACTCTTCAGTCTTATGAAGTGGAACGAATCAATGAAGATGAAGACCTTAAAGGTAAGAAATCCATTACATTAAAATCTAATGATGATTCGATGTTCTGATTCTGAAGATGATATGGATGATGAGGAACTTGCTCTTATGATAAGAAGATTCAGAAAGCTGAACATAAAAAGAAGAAGATTCAATCCAAAGAAACAAAGTTTTCAAAAACTTGAGACTAAGTCTGTTGAGGATGATGAATTAAACAAAGATGTAGTCTACGCTTTGAATGTAAGAAAAATGGACACATCGGACCCAACTGTCCTCTTCGAGGAAGAAGAAAGGAAAACTGAAAAGTACCGAAAAGCTCTTAAAGCTGAAACTTGGAGTGATACGAGTGTGAAGAAAGTGATGATGATTATGCCAATATATGTCTGATGGCACAATCGGATTCAAATTCAAATTCCGAGACAGATTCAGATTCAGAAAGCGAATTTGAGGTCACTATCAAGAAAAATGTAAAAATGGTATCTGGATAGTGGATGCTCAAGACACATGACAAGAGACTCAAATTTCTTTATAAAGCTTGTTCGAGTAAATTGTGGAAAAGTTTCTTTTGGAGGAAACAACAAAGGAAAAATTGTGGGATTTGGGCGTAAAGATTGGAAATCTCTCAATCAGCAATGTTTCCTTAGTGGAAGGACTTAATTACAATTTGCTCGGTATTAGCCAACTTTGTGATACCGGTTTCAAAATCAACTTTCAAGAGGGAATATGTTCAGGAATTAGTAAAGATTCTACTCGAGTCATTCATGGGTCAAAGACATGGAAATATCTACCTCTTGGATGTGAAACGAGATGAATCACAATGTCTAATCTCAATCCAAGACGAAGCAAACTTATGGCACAAAAAGCTTGGGCACGTCAATATGAAGCAAATAGCCAAGATCTCAGCAAAAGTCTGCCCAATTTATCATACCAAAAGTCTGATCTATGTACACCATGTATATTGGGAAAACAGGTAAGAAATTTCTTTAAACCAATAAATCAAGTTTCCACTAACCGTGTCTTGCAACTTCTGCATATGGATCTTTTGGACCAACCAAAACACAAAGCATTGGAGGTAAAAAATACTGCCTAGTAATTGTGGATGATTACTCACGATTTACTTGGGTATATTTCTTGGCAAGTAAGTTTGAAACTTTCTCTTACTTTGAAAAGTTTGCTAAAAAGGTTCAAAATGAAAAATGGTATGTTATCTCGAGTATAAGAACAGATCATGGAGGTGAATTTGAAAATCATGATTTTATAAAATTCTGTGATGAATCTGGTTTTCAGCATGTATTCTCCTCTCCATATACTCCAGAGCAAAACGAGTTGTGGAAAGGAAGAATAGATCTCTTCAAGAAATAGCTAGAACTCTTTTAATAGAAAGCAATATCTCTTCACGTTTTTGGGTTGAAGCGGTTTTCTGAGCATGTTACATTATAAATAGAGTTTTTCTAAGGCCTATTCTGGAAAAAATCCCCTATGAACTATTCAAAGAAAAGAAGCCTATTGTTTCATATTTTCATGTATTTGGATGTAAATGTTTTATACTGAAAAATGCAAATGATCGAGTTGGAAAGTTTGAAGAAAAGTCGGATGAAGGCATCTGCATTGGATATTCAACCACAAGCAAAGCGTACAGAGTCTACAACAAGAAGACTCAAACAGTGGAAGAATCAATGAATGTTAAATTCCAAGATTCTATGCAAAATGAATCCATTCAGACTCATCTTGAAGAATTTGAACTGCTCCGGACTCTACAAAGTCTAAAATAGCTCGGACTTTGAAGGACCAAAGCAACAAGTGACTATTGAAGATTCAAGTGAAGGAAGTGACCATCAATCGACAAATTAACCAAAGCTGGAAACATAAGTCTAGTCATCCCAAAGATCTTATTATTGGCGACATCAATGAAGGAATTCGCACAAGATCCAAAAGGCGTGAAGAGTCTAGTCTTTGTGGCTCTTATTTCTGAAATAGAATCCAAAAGCATAGAAGAAGCTTTATCTGATGAAAGCTAGATTGAAGCTATACAAGAAGAGCTCAGGCAATTCAGTATTAATGATGTTTGGGAATTGACTCCTAAACCGAAAGGTAAGTTTGTTATTGGAGCTAAATGGGTTTTCAGTAACAAGATGAACGAGAAAGGAAAAGTCATAAGAAACAAGGCAAGACTTGTGGCCAAGGGATACACACAAGAAGAAGGGATAGACTATGACGAGACTTACGCATCGGTAGCAAGGTTAGAAGCAATTCGATTATTACTTGCTTTTGCTTGTTATAAGAATTTCAGGTTATTCCAAATGGATGTCAAAGTGCATTCCTAAATGGATTCATCCATGAGGAAGTCTATGTGGAACAACCACACAGGTTTGAAGACCCAAGGAAACCGGACTCGGTATTCGAGACTCAAAAAGGCTTTATATGGCCTAAAACAAGCACCTCGAGCTTGGTACGACAGACTAAGTAAGTTTTTAATTGAAAATGGTTTTGATAAAGGTAAAGTAGACACTACTCTTTTTATTAAAAGAGAAAGCAAGATTTTTCTACTTGTTCAAATATATGTCGATGATATTATTTTGGATCATCTAATGAAAATACGTGCAAGAAATTCTCTAAGACTATGCAGCATGAATTTGAAATGAGCATGATTGGTGAGTTAACCTTCTTTCTTGGACTTCAAGTGAAACAACTGAAGGAATGAACTTTTATTCATCAAGAAAAATATGCTAATGATATTGTGAAGAAGTTTGGACTGGACAATTGCAAAAATGCCGATATACCAATATCAAGTTCCTTGAAGATAGACAAAGATGAAGGAGGAAAGAAAGTCGACCAAAAGTTATACAGGAGTATCATTGGTTCACTTCTTTATCTTACTGCTTCTAGACCTGATATTTTGTTTAGTGTTTGCATTTGTGCAGATTTCATGCGAGACCCTAAAGAATCACATTTAAATGCTGCAAAGCGTATTATCAAATATATTGCATCAACTTCAAGCTTTGGTCTCGGTATCCTAAAAGGGAGACTTTACTCTTCTTAGATACTCGAAACGAGACTTAGCCGGATGCGAGTTGATAGAAAGAGCACCTCGGGTACTGTCCAACTACTTGGAGACGAGGATAGTGTCTTGGTTTTCAAGGAAGCAAAGTATAGTAGCTCTCTCTCTGAAGCGAGAATATGCAGCTCTCGGAAGTTGTTATTCACAAATTATGTGGATAAAACAACAGCTAAGAGACTTTGTAATTGAAGATTCATGCACAGAGATTAAATGTGACAACACCAACGCAATCAATCTCACCAAAAATCCAATTCTTCACTTAAGAGCAAAGCATATAGAGATTCGACATCACTTCATTAGAGATCATGTTCAAAATGGAGAAATCACGATTCAGTTTGTTGACTCAAAGAACCAAGCGGCGGATATATTTACAAAGCCTTTGGAGAAAAATCAATTTGAAATTATCCGTTCAGACTCAACATTTTGAGGTTTGAAGAAGTTAAAGTCTAGAGACTCTCAGACTCAGACAAATAAGACTTTGACTGCAAGACTTTGACTGTAAGTTATTCTCTCTCTAATCTCATCTTGAAAAGGTACGTTCATCAACCGTGTTTGATTATTGTTATCTCAACCGCTATCTTTAATTGACGAGATTATTGCAACATTTCCTTTAGAAAAGGAGTTATTTTGAAATGACCATTTTTCGAAAAAGGTAGTTATTTTTTTTAAAGACATCTTTTCACTTTCCATTACGACGTTTGGTATCCCCTCTTTTCGATTTGTCTTATATATAGTCGGTTTCTCTTCGCTTAACTCCAAAACCCTAAAAAGCACCAATCTTCCATTCATGTTTTCTTCTCTTGTTTAATCTTGAAAAAGTTGTCATCTTTCTTGGGAAAGTCAAGCAAGGAATCTTTCAAAAACTAAGAAATGTGTCGTCTTCAAGAAAGTCTTCGAGGATCGCAAAGCGGGGACCACGGCAAATGAGTGGGGCCTACACACTTCGATCTCACCTTTGAAGAAGAAGTGTCTCCAAATCAGCGAGAGCCCACAACATTCTCAACGGCGTCATTCTCCTCCATCTAGTCTTCAAGATGTTGATCATCAACAAAATGAAGAAATCATTGAAGATGCGAGATCTGTAAGAGTTCAAAGGCCCTCTTTTATTTATAAGATGTATCGTGCTTTAAAAGGGACTGGTACTCCATTGAACTATGTCGATGATTTTCTTAAGGACAAAGGATATGGAAATGAATATATCTTTTTGCGAAAAATGGAAAGTTTGGGAATTGCTCGTAAAGGGGTGGCAAAAGAAACCCTTGCGAATATCCCAAGTGATCCTCGTGATTGGGGATTTAATCCGGTAGATGGAAATGATGATGACAAATTATACAGCCAATTTCAAACAAGAATGGGAGTTGTGGCAGAAAATCGAGGAAAAAGGGGAGAGTTGTTTAGATCGAAGGAACATGAGGATCTATACTCAAAATTGCTTAAGCGTGGGGTGATAAACCCTAGGAGTGTGGATTTTGATTTTCTGGATGTTGTGAATGTGAACTTAAGGGAAAAGTTCAGTCATCTTCAACTTGAAAAATTCTGCTACGACACCACGAGAGGCCTATCCTCAACTAACTGCATATTTCTATTCAAATCTTAGTTTCTTGGATGCGAATAGATTCTCTTTCAGTGTCAAAGATCAAGACTTTGTAGTGGATATGGATATGCTAGCAGATGTGTTAGAAGTTGGGAGAGGAAGATGTCAATGGATCAAAGTTTCTATTGCTCGTGCTACACTGGAACTTGTTAAGGACAGGAGAACAGAGGAAAAGATTTCCTACTCGAGGATGAATGCATTCAACATCTTGCTACACAAGATTGTATAGAGCTGTGATGAAGGACAGAGGTCAACTTCCTTATTTAGGTCTTGTGACGAAGTTATTCAGACATCGAACATTCGGCCTCCAAATTCTTTGTGCTCGATCGTGCGATCATATGGTGGTAGGACTGAAAATGGTGACTAAGATGCGTACGAAGGAACTAAGCAAGGCGTTGGAGAAATTCAAGGAGAAGACTCCAGTCAAATCTCATCAAATCTCTTCTGCGGGGAAAAGAAAAGGAAGGAGCCCATGGATGCTCCATCAAAGAAGAAGAGCTCTCATCGTTGAGGATGAAGATGATGAGGAAAACATCACTATTTCTGCATTGAAGAATCTAAGTCGTTCTGTTCCAGAGAAAGACTCAGAACAGCAGACAAAAGAAAGAGAAGAGAAAGAAGCGAGAGGAAAAGAAACGGAGGAAAGAGAAGAAGAAGAAGAAAGAGATCTTTGAGAAAAGAGAGTTGAAAAATAAGAAGAAGGAGAACATGAGGAGCACTCTCCACTTGAAGGCATGAAAGCAGGGGGAGACCAAGAGAAAAAAGGAATGTCCTCAAATCCTGCAACCAGTGAGGGAGTCAGTCGATCTCCAGCAGATCCAGAGGATATTTATGCCTCTCAATTTCCTGAGGAAGGTCATGATGTTTCATCGCCAAATCTACGTGATTATGTTGATCTACCATCATCTGCATTTACTCCATCGAGATCGTGCCGAGCCCGATCGTGGGCCGACAATTCAGCGGACTTTCGCGAGTTATGGATATTCTCTTGGAGAAGCAAGGTCAGATATATGCATTGGGATGCGAAGTTCAGAACTTGCAGAATGCAGGTCAAGCTTCTTCGAGCTCATTGAATGATAAGATCCAAGTCCTTTCTCTTCAGATTCAGGCTAATGCTAAGGGTGAGGATGTTGCACAAGCGAAGAAGACTTGAAAAGGCTGGAAGGCATCGTTCGGTCGATGGGAGATTTCCGGCTTGTTCGTGTTCCCAAGCATTCTTGACTCCACTCCATTTTCATCTCAACCTTTTTTATTTGACAAAAAGGGGGAGAGTTGCGAGACTTGAAAACTTTGTCAACTTCGGACTAGGCGATGGAAACGTTTTGTCAACTTCAAAACACTTCAAGATGATTTCTCCAACAATCTCCCCATTTTTGATGGTGACAAAACTTTCCTGCAGATTTGGAAAACTTTGACCTGCAAAACATTTCTCAAACACATATGCATATCTTATAGAGATAAATGGCTAAATGAATAACTAATAACACTATGATCTGCAACAACAGAAAATAGGTTAGTCCAGTATGCAATAAAGCCATCCATAAGATATCAATAGTAGTTAATAAGCAGTCAAATCCAAATCCCCAATTTAGTCCACATCCAGACACACATGACTCACAAGTCAAGTTAAAACAAACCACAAATCAACCAAGCCAAAAGTTCGACAAATTTAAGTTAAAGTTTTTCAAGTCTCGCAACTCTCCCCCTTTTTGTCAGCATAAAAAAGGTTGAGATGAAAATGGAGTGGAGTCAAGAATGCTTGGGAACACGAACAAGCTGGAAATCTCCCATCGACTGAACGATGCCTTCCAGCCTTTTCAAGTCTTCCTTCAGTTGTGCAACATCCTCACCCTTAGCATTAGCCTGAATCTGAAGAGAAAGGACTTGGATCTTATCATTCAATAAACCCGAAGAAGCTTGACCTGCATTATGCAAGTTCTCGAACTTCGCATCCCAATGCATATATCGACCTTACATCTCCAAGAGAATATCCATAACTCTGCGAAAGTCTGCTGAATTGTCGGTTCCGCGCACTTTGGCGTCGGCATGATACGATGGAGTAAATGCGAGACGATGGTAGATCAACATAATCACGCAGATTTGGCGATGAAACATCATGACCTTCCTCGGGAAATTGAGAGGCATAAATATCCTCTGGATCTGCTGGAGATCGATCGACTCCCTCACCGGTTACGGGATTTGAGGACATTCCTTTTTCTCTTGGTCTCCCCCTGCTTTCATGCCTTCAAGTGGAGAGTGCTCCTCATGTTCTCCTTCTTCTTCTTTTTCAACTCTCTCTTTCTCAGCATCTCTTTCTTCTTCTTCTTCTCTTTCCTCCGTTTCTTTTCCTCTCGCTTCTTTCTCTTCTCTTTCTTTTGTCTGCAACATTCGAGTCTTTCTCCGGGAACAGAACGACTTAGATTCTTCAATGCAGAAATAGTGATGTTTTCCTCATCATCTTCATCCTCAACGATGAGAGCTCTTCTTCTCTTGGATGGAGCATCCATGGGCTCCTTCCTTTTTCTTTTTCCTGCAGAAGAGATTTGATGAGATTTGACTAGAGTCTTCTCCTTGAATTTCTCCAACGCCTTGCTTAGTTCCTTCAGACGCATCTTAGTCACCATTTTCAGTCCTACCACCATATGATCGCACGATCGAGCACAAAGAATTTGCGGAGGCCGAATGTTCAGATGTCTAAATAACTTCGTCACAAGACCTGGATAAAGAAGTTGACCTCTGTCCTTCATCACTGCTCTATACATGTGGAACATAACAGTGTGAGGAAGTGAAAACCTTTTCCCAGTGATGTGGCATACATCAGCTTTGCCTATGAACTTGAAACATCAGTCTTGGAAGTTGATTTCGGTCTGAGGCAATTGATTACAATCTTGTGCAGCAAGATGTTGAATGCACTCATCCTTGAGTAGGAAATCTTTTCCTCTGTTCTCCTGTCCTTAACAAGTTCCAGTGTAGCACGAGCAATAGAAACTTTGATACGTTGATATCTTCCTCTCTCAACTTCTAAGACATCTGCTAACATATCCATATCCACTACAAAGTCTTGATCTTTGACACTGAAAGAGAATCTATTCGCATCCAAGAAACTAAGATTTGAATAGAAATATGCAGTTAGTTGAGTATAGGCCTCTGTGGTGTCAGAGCAGAATTTTTCAAGTTGAAGATGACCGAACTTTTCCCTTAAGTTCACATTCACAACATCCAGAAAATCAAAATCCACACTCCTAGGGTTTATCACCCCACACTTCAGCAACTTTGAGTATAGATCCTTATGTTCTTTCGATCTAAACAACTCTCCCCTTTTTCCTCGATTTTCCGCCGCAACTTTCATTCTTGGTTAAAATTGGCTGTATAATTTGTCATCATCATTTCCATCTACCGAATTAAATCCCCAATCACGAGGATCACTCGAGATATTCGCAAGGGTTTCTTTCCGCCACCCCTTTACGAGCAATTCCCAAACTTTCCATTTTTCGCAAAAAGATATATTCATTTCCATATCCTTTGTCCTTAAGAAAATCATCGACATAGTTTAAGGAGTACCGGTCCTTTTAAAGCACGATACATCTTATAAATAAAAGAGGGCCTTTGAACTCTTACGGGATCTCGCATCTTCAATGATTTCTTCATTTTGTTGATGATCAACATCTTGAGGACTAGATGGAGGAGAATGACGCTGCTGAGAATGGTGTGGGCTCTGTTGCTGATTTGGAGACACTTCTTCTTCAGTGAGATCGAAGTGTGTAGGCCCCTCACTCATTCGCCGTGGTCTCCTGCTTGCGATCCTCGAAGACTTTCTTGAAGACGACATCTTTCTTAGTCTTTGAAAGATTCCTTGCTTGACTTTCCCAAGAAAGATGATAACTTTTTCGAAGATTAAACAAGAGAAGAAAACATGAATGGAAGATTGGTGCTTTTTAGGGTTTTGGAGTTAAGCGAAGAGAAACTCACTATATATAAGACAGTCGAAAGGAGGGGATACCAAACGTCGTAATGGAAAGTGAAAAGATGCCTTTAAAAAAAATAACTGCCTTTTTCGAAAAATGGTCATTTCAAAATAACTCCTTTTTCTAAAGGAAACGTTGCAATAATCTCGTCAATTAAAGATAGTGGTTGAGATAACAATAATCAAATACGGTTGATGAACGTACCTTTTCAAGATGAGATTAGAGAGAGAATAACTTATAGTCAAAGTCTTGCGAGTCAAAGTCTTATTTGTCTCAGTATGAGAGTCTCTAGACTTTAACTTCTTCAAACCTCAAAATGTTGAGTCTGGAACGGATAATTTCAAATTGATTTTTCTCCAAAGGCTTTGTAAATATATCCGCCAGTTGGTTCTTTGAGTCAACAAACTGAATCGTAATTTCTCCATTTTGAACATGATCTCTAATGAAGTGATGTCAAATCTCTATATGCTTTGCTCTTAGTGAAGAATTGGATTTTTGGTGAGATTGATTGCGCTGGTGTTGTCACATTTAATCTCCGTGCATGAATTTTCAATTCCAAAGTCTCTTAGCTGTTGTTTTATCCACAGAATTTGTGAACAACAACTTCCGAGAGCTACATATTCTGCTTCTGCTGTAGAGAGAGCTACTGTACTTTGCTTCCTTGAAAACCAAGACACTGTCCTGCCTCCAAGTAGTTGACAGATACGAGGTGCTCTTTCTATCAACTCGCATCCGGCTAAGTCTGCGTCCGAGTATCCAAGAAGAGTAAAGTCTCCCATTTTAGGATACCGAGACCAAAGCTTAAAGTTGATGCAATATATTTGATAATACGCTTTGCAGCATTTAAATGTGATTCTTTAGGATCTGTTTGAAATCTGGCACAAATGCAAACACTAAACAAAATGTCGTCTAGAAGTAGTAAGATAAAGAAGTGAACCGATGATCCTCTGTATAACTTTTGGTCGACTTTCTTTCCTCCTTCATCTTTGTCTATCTTCAAGGAACTTGACATTGGTATATCGGCCTTTTTGCAATTGTCCGTCCAAACTTCTTTACAATATCATTAGCATATTTTTCTTGATGAATAAAAGTTCATTCCTTCAGTTGTTTCACTTGAAGTCCAAGAAAGAAGGTTAACTCACCCATCATGCTCATTTCAAATTCATCCTGCATAGTCTTAGAGAATTTCTTGCCTGAGACTTTCATTAGATGATCCAAAAATAATATCATCGACATATATTTGAACAAGTAGAAAAATCTTGCTTTCTCTTTTAATAAAAAGAGTAGTGTCTACTTTACCTTTATCAAAACCATTTTCAATTAAAAACTTACTCGTTTGTCGTACCAAGCTCGAGGTGCTTGTTTTAGGCCATATAAAGCCTTTTGAGTCTCGAATACCGAGTCTGGGTTTCCTTGGGTCTTCAAACCTGGTGGTTGTTCCACATAGACTTCCTCGTGGATGAATCCATTTAGGAAGGCACTGTTGACATCCATTTGGAATAACATGAAATTCTTATAACAAGCAAAATCAAGTAATAATCGAGTTGCTTCTAACCTTGCTACTGGTGCGTAAGTCTCGTCATAGTCTATCCCTTCTTCTTGTGTGTATCCCTTGGCCACGGGTCTTGCCTTGTTTCTTATGACTTTTCCTTTCTCGTTCATCTTATTCCTGAAAACCCATTTAGCTCCAATAATAGACTTACCTTTCGGTTTAGGAGTCAATTCCCAGACATCATTAATACTGAATTGCCTGAGCTCTTCTTGCATAGCTTCAATCCAGCTTTCATCAGATAAAGCTTCTTCTATGCTTTTGGGTTCTATTTCAGAAATAAGAGCTATAGCACAAGACTCTTCGCGCCTTTTGGATCTTGTGTGAATTCCTTCATTGATGTCGCCAATAATAAGATCTTTGGGATGACCTGGACTTATGTTTCCGTTGTTGGTTAATTTGTCGATTGATGGTCACTTCCTTCACTTGAATCTTCAACAGTCACTTGTTGCTGGTCCTTCAAAGTCTGAGCTATTTTAGACTTTGTAGAGTCTGGAGCAAGTTCAGATTCTTCAAGATGAGTCTGAATGGATTCATTTTGCATAGAATCTTGGAATTTAACATTCATTGATTCTTCCACTGTTTAAGTCTTCTTGTTGTAGACTCGTACGCTTTGCTTGTGGTTGAATATCCAAGGAAGATGCCTTCATCCGAGTTTTCTTCAAACTTACCAACTCGATCATTTGCATTTTCAGTATAAAACATTTGCATCCAAATACATGAAAATATGAAACAATAGGCTTCTTTTCTTTGAATAGTTCATAGGGGTTTTTTTTTTTTTTCCAGAATAGGCCTTAGAAAAACTCTATTTATAATGTAACATGCTGTAGAAACTGCTTCAGCCCAAAAACGTGAAGAGATATTGTTTTCTATTAAAAGAGTTCTAGCAATTTCTTGAAGAGATCTATTCTTCCTTTCCACAACTTCGTTTTGCTCTGGAGTATATGGAGAGGAGAATACATGCTGAAAACCAGATTCATCACAGAATTTTGTAAAATCATGATTTTCAAATTCACCTCTATGATCTGTTCTTATACTCGAGATAACATACCCTTTTTCATTTTGAACCTTTTTAGCAAACTTTTCAAAGTAAGAGAAAGTTTCAGACTTACTTGCCAAGAAATATACCTAAGTAAATTGTGAGTAATCATCCACAATTACTAGGCAGTATTTCTTACCTCCAATGCTTTGTGTTCTGGTTGGTCCAAAAAGATCCATATGCAGAAGCTGCAGTACACGGTTAGTGGAAACTTGATTTATTGGTTTAAATGAATTTCTTACTTGTTTTTCCATATGTTGTAATCATTTCCATCAAAGTAAGGCGGTCTGGTATTGCTTTGCCCTTCTACCAGCCCTAGAGCCAACATACTAGCCATGGATCTTTAACTCAAGTAAAACACTTCAAACAAAGTGAGTAAAAAGGCTACGATACCAATTGAGATAGCTAGTATAAGCACCTAGAGGGGGTGAATAGGTGTACAAACAATTTCTCGAGATACTGAAGCGATTCTAGGCAAACGATAGAAAAGAAAATACGATCAAAGTAAAGTAAAGGTTAGGGAAGAGAAAATTGAACACAAGATTTATAGTGGTTCGGCTTATTCCAAGCTTACGTCCACTCTTCCGCACCGACAACCCACCGGCTGGATTTCACTATGAACAAAGAGAAGTTACAGCCAGCTGACTTTTCATTGATTCCACGGTGTAGATGTTCTACCACACTTCCTTAAGGTTTCTCACAAATATAGACTCTTTTGTTTACAAGATTTCGCTCAACAAATGAATTGACTAAGAACAAGGAGCTTCAGACTTTGGAATTCTTCTATCGTGCACCCACTCGAACAACTGGAACGTCTTCCTTATATACTCCTTCATGCCATCATACCCGTTGGCACTTACCAAAGGAATTCCTCCAATCTACTCGTTGGACGGAATCAATTAGGAAGATCATTCGAGCTATTAAAGGAATATGTCGATAGCCCATCAATCCCGTTCGCCCATACAATCAGGATCTCGGTTTCCATAAGTAGAACCTTCCAAGTATACTTTGCCAATCATCGGATCCTTAATCTTCGAATCAATTATGATCAAATAAAGGATTCTGTCATGTCATATCCAGCCAAGAGATCTTCTCCAGTCGATAAGGCCACATCCTTAATATAACATCCAGTTCTGGATAGCCTTTCTTCAACGGATTAGAAGCTGTCAATGAGGATAGACTTTGAGTCTTGAGTCTGGCTGTTCGGAGGTCTTCAGACTTTAAATAGCAGAGTCTGCAAGCCTTCGGACTAGCGATGGAAACGTTTTGTCAACTTCAAAACACTTCAAGAGGATTTCTCCAACGGGTTGTTCTTATGGACTATTATTGCAAAAATTGGATTTTATGATATTTAATTAGAAAAATACCGAGTGTCGGTTTTTGACGCCAAAATATTTTATGTACTATATAAAATCGTGGATTTTTAAATTGGGAGAGTACCAAGCTTTATGGTTCAATTTAAATGTTTGACCACGCACAATTATTTTACTAGGAATTTCTAATACGAAGAAAATGGGCCAAGTTCATTATTTAAATATGAGGTATTTTGGTACAAAGCACAATGTTCTTGGCCAAATATGGATGTGCGTGTGATCACTATTGGAACCCGTCTTGATGCGTTTACGTGGGACGATGCGATTAAGTTCGGATGCCCATTGTTAATGGATGTTGGTCGCAAAGTGGAGGCTGAGCCGATACTCCTTTATGGAATGCCGTTTAGATGTAGACGTTGCCGTGCCCAACAAAGCAGGACAACGCCCGATTATGCCAAATGACAATCGATTGAGTGAGTTCGCCGTGGCCGATGGGTCATAAATAACTAGGACACGCCCGAGTGATTGAGATAGCTGCGCTTGATTTTGGGACAAAATTGTGTGGCATGAAATATGATGTGTCATAACGATTTGACCTTATAGGACCCTTGTGATTGTTTAAAAGATGATTTGATGTATTCCAGTTATGAAATACTTTTGCTGTATACATATGATATATGTGATGAGCTAATGTGCAGGGAGGTGTTGATGCGAGATAAGTTTGTATGTGACGCTTGTTTAGGCTGCCCCTAAGTAAATTCCCGTCCTAATCGGGATTTAGGGTGTAGACTTGCTGAGATTTATCTCACCCCATCATGGTTTAAAATTTTTCAGGTCCTTAGATGGAGGTACGTCATGTCCATTTTGGGTGTCCACGGGAGGTGGAGGCGAGTCTACCTTTTTCCCCATCCTCGGGACCACCTAGAACCGTGAGCTCGTGGTGACCACTATTTGGGTCGATGAGGACCTATCTCACTTGGTACCTCATCGCTTCAAAGCATGGTTCCTTAACGAGCCTAACAGGGTTCGGGAGAGTCATTTGCAAGGTTTTGACGGGCCTACCGTCGAAACCGAGGATGAAGAGGTACTTCACCCCATGGACACCGATATACTGGATGATATCATGGAGAACTCGAGGCCCGAGGTTGAAGGGTCCGGAGCAGAGGTAGCTAATCTGTTGGCCATCAACATCCCAAATTGTGTCATAGAGGATCCGGAACCCGAGGCGGAAAAGGCAAGAGAGTAGGTGGCCCAGTAGTTTTCTTTTGGGACAGACTTTTGTACATAAACTTGTAGGACTAACCTAAGGTGTTTATAAAGTGCAGTTTGTGAAAAAAATGTTGGCACTTGTTTTATTATCCTTGTGTTTGATAGTTGTCTGGGTGTTTATTTAATTCGCTTCCGCATGTGCTTAATTAAAAGATAAAATGAAAAGGTTGGTGACGCGTTTTGGGAACTTCGCATTTTAATCAACTGCCAAGAGATGTGCGCGTGCCCGGGGTTCAGAGCGTGACATTCGCAAACCCAAAATATATAATATTTCTCAACTTCATTTCTCAAACATAATATATCTTCCCAGCAAAAAGTTCTCATGCTATTCATATATATCAAAATGTAGTAAATGCCCGATCCAATTTTATGCAACAAACATGCTTATTCATAACTTATAAAATGTCAAATCTTTATAATTTTGAAGATATGATTTTATAAATTCTTAGAAGAGATAACTCCATTTACCCGGGAAAACCGAAAATCAACCTATGTGGTTGCTCGAGTCAACGCACTCGTATTCCTATTAATAAATTAAAAATGATTTTAAAACCAAGTAGTATGCTACTCTTCAATTAACGACTCGACTAAATTATGCTTATTCATTGACAAAACCACACCTACGCGCTAATAACCACATATCCAAAGCGATTATTTAAGCTGTCCGCAATGCGGAACTTGAGTGCGGAACTTAGTCACGTCATAACTTTCTCCACCTAACCCCGTTTCAAGTGTACTTATAGTCAATAGAAAGCCCTTCTAACGTACTACAAGAACCCTAATTAATTCGATCCAAAATCAAGCCAAAAACCAACAAATTATAGCCTTGAAGTCCTGGTCGCACACTGTTCATCATGCGCAATAAACTTCAAAATTTTGTTTCGAGCAAACCATAAACTCAAATCACGATCTGTAAAATTCTTTCACGGCATCCTAAACTATCATTTCTACAAAAATACACACTTCAATGACTCAAAAATCGGATTTCGCCGTTTGATTTTCCAAAATTTTGAATTTCAATCCTTAAGCCCAAAACTACTCCAATTGAATGGACGGGGAGCACGAGCACTTACTGGACGTTGCATTATGTAGTTGAGGTGGTTTGACAAGGCTCTCATGATGAGAACACACTGAGATAGCTAGTATAAGCACCTAGAGGGGGGTGAATAGGTGCACAAACAAATTCTCGAGATACGGAAGCGATTCTAGGCAAACGATAGAAAGGAAAATTCGATCAATAGTAAAGTAAGAGTTAGGGAAGAGAAAATTGAACACAAAATTTATAGTGGTTCAACTTTATTCCAAGCCTACGTCCACTCTTCCGCACTGACAGCCTACCGGCTGGATTTCACTATGAACAAAAGAGAAGTTACAGCACAGCTTTTCCTTGATTTCACAGTGTAGATGATCTACCACACTTCCTCAAGGTTTCTCACGAATATAGACTCTCTTTTGTTTACACGATTTTGCTCAAATGAATTGACTAAGAACAAAGAGCTTCAGACTTTGGAATTCTTCTATTGTGCACCTTCTCGAACAACTGGAAAGTCTTTCTTATATACTCCTTCATGCCATCATACCCGTTGGCACTTACCAAAGGAATTCCTCCAATCTACCCGTTGGACGGAATCAATTAAGAAGATCATTCGAGCTATTTAAAGAACATGTCGATAGCCCATCAATCATGTTCGCCCATATAATCAGGATTTCAGTTTCCATAAGTAGAACCTTCCAAGTATACTTTGCCAATCATCGGATCCTTAATCTTCAAATCAATTATGATCAAACAAAGGATTTCGTTATGTCATATCCAACCAAGAGATCTTCTCCAGTCGATAAGGTCATATCCTTAATGAAACATCCAGTTCCGGATGGCCTTTCTTCAACGGATTAGAAACTGTCAATGAGGATAGACTTTGAGTCTTGAGACTGGCTGTCTAAAGGTCTTCAGACTTTAAATAGCAGAGTCTGCAAGCCTTCAGACTAGACTGATGGAAACGTTTTGTCAATTTCAAAACACTTCAAGAGGATTTCTCCAACAATCTCCCCCTTTTTGATGGTGACAAAACTTTCCTGTAAATTTGGAAAACTTTGACCTGCAAAACATTTCTCAAACACATATGCATATCTTATAGAGATAAATGGCTAAATGAATAACTAATAACACTAGGATCTGCAACCACAGAAAATAGGTTAGTCCAGTATGCAATAAAGCCATCCATAAGATATTAATAGTAGTTAATAAGCAGTCAAATCCAAATCCCAAATTTAGTTCACATCCAGACACACATGACTCACAAGTCAAGTTAAAACAAACCACAAACCAAACAAGCCAAAAGTTCAACAAATTTAAGTTCAAAGTTTTTCAAGTCTCACAACTCTCCCCCTTTTTGTCAGCATAAAAAAGATTGAGATGAAAATGGAGTCAAGAATGCTTGGGAACATGAACAAGCTGGAAATCTCCCATTGATTGAACGATGCCTTCCAGCCTTTTCAAGTCTTCCTTCAGTTGTGCAACATCCTCACCCTTAGCATTAGCCTGAATCTAAAGAGAAAGGGCTTGGATCTTATCATTCAATAAACCCGAAAAAGCTTGACCTGCATTATGCAAGTTCTGAACTTCGCATCCCAATGCATATATCTGACCTTGCATCTCCAAGAGAATATCCATAACTCTGCGAAAGTCTGCTGAATTGTCGGTCTGCGTACTAGCGTCAGCACGATCTGATGGAGTAAATGCAGACGATGGTAGATTAGCATAATCACGCAGATTTGGCGAAAAAACATCATGACCTTCCTCAGGAAACTGAGAGGCATAAATATCTTCGGATCTGCTGGGATCACCGACTCCCTCTTGGTTGCGGGATTTGAGGACATTCCTCTTTTCTCTTGGTCTCCCCTTGTGTTCATGCCTTCGGGTGGAGAGTGCTCCTCATGTTCTCCTTCTTCTTGATCTCTTTTCTCTTCTTCTTCTTTTTCAACTCTCTCTTTCTCAGCATCTCTTTCTTCTTCTTCTCTTTCCTCCATTTCTTTTTCCTCTGCTTCTTTCTCTGCTCTTTCTTCTGTCTGCTGTTCTAACTCTTTCTCTTGAACGGATCAACTGAGATTCTTCAAAGCAGAAATAGTGATGTTTTCCTCATCATCTTCATCCTCAACAAGGAGAGCTCTTCTTCTCTTGGATGGAGCATCGATGGGCTCCTTCCCTTTTCTTTTTCCTGCAGAAGAGAATTGATGAGATTTGACTGGAGTCTTCTCCTTAATTTTCTCTAATGCCTTGCTTAGTTCCTTCAGACGCATCTTGGTCACCATTTTCAGTCCCACCACCATATGATCGCACGATCGAGCACAAAGAATTTGCGGAGGCTGAATGTTCAGATGTCTGAATAACTTCGTCACAAGTCCTGGATAAGGAAGTTGACCTCTATCCTTCATCACAGCTCTATACATATGGAACATAACAGTGTGAGGAAGTGAAAACCTTTTCCCAGTGATGATTGCATACATTAGCTTTGCTTCTGAACTTGAGACATTAGTCTTAGAAGTTGATTTTGGTCTGAGACAAGTGGTTACAATTTTGTGCAGTAAGATGTTGAATGCACTCATCCTTGAATAAGAAATCTTTTCCTCTGTTCTCCTGTCCTTAACAAGTTCTAGTGTAGTACGCGCAATAGAAACTTTGATCCGTTGATATCTTCCTCTCTCAACTCCTAACACATCTGCCAGCATATCCATATCCACTACAAAGTCTTGATCTTTGACACTGAAGGAAAATCTATTCGCATCGAAAAAACTAAGATTTGAATAGAAATATGCAGTTAGTTGAGGATAGGCCTTTGTAGTGTCAAAGCAGAATTTTTCAAGTTGAAAATGACCGAACTTTTCCCTTAAGTTCACATTCACAGCATCCAGAAAATCAAAATCCACACTCCTAGGGTTTATCACCCCACGCTTCAGCAATTTTGAGTATAGATCCTTCTGTTCCTTCGATCTAAACAACTCTCCCATTTTTCCTCGAATCTCCGCCGCAACTCCCATTCTTGGTTGAAATTGGATGTATAATTTGTCATCATCATTTTCATCTACCGGATTAATTCCCCAATCACGAGGATCACTTGGGATATTCGCAAGGGTTTCTTTTGCCACCCCTTTACGAGCAATTCCCAAACTTTCCATTTTTCGCAAAAAGATAAAATCCTTTGTCTTTAAGAAAATCATCGACATAGTTCAATGGAGTACCAGTCCCTTTAAAGCACGATACAGCTTATAAATAAAAGAGGGCATTTGAACTCTTACAGGGTCTGCATCTTCAATGATTTCTTCATTTTGTTGATGATCAACATCTTGCGGACTAGATGGAGGAGTATGACGCTACTGAGAATGTTGTGGGCTCTGCTACTGATTTGGAGACACTTGTTCTTCAGTGAGATCGAAGTGCGTAGGCCCCTCACTCATTCGCCGTGGTCCCCTGCTTGCAATCCTCGAAGACTTTCTTGAAGACGACATCTTTCTTAGTCTTTGAAAGATTCTTTGCTTGACTTTCCCAAGAAAGATGACAACTTTTTCGAAGATTAAACAAGAGAAGAAAACATGAATGGAAGATTGGTGCTTTTTAGGGTTTTGGAGTTAAGCGAAGAGAAACTGACTGTATATAAGACAGTCGAAAGGAGGGGATACCAATCGTCGTAATGGAAAGTGAAAAGATGCCTTTAAAAAAATAACTGCCTTTTTCGAAAAATGGTCATTTCAAAATAACTCATTTTTCTACAGGAAACGATGCAATAATCTCGTCAATTGAAGATAGCGGTTGAGATAACAATAATCAAACACGGTTGATAAACGTACCTTTTCAAGATGAGATTAGAGAGAGAAAATAACTTACAGTCAAAGTCTTGCAGTTAAAATCTTATTTGTCTGAGTCTGAGAGTCTCTAGACTTTAACTTCTTCAAACCTCAAAATGTTGAGTCTGGAACGGATAATTTCAAATTGATTTTTCTCCAAAGGCTTTGTAAATATATCCGCCAGTTGGTTCTTTGAGTCAACAAACTGGATCGTAATTTCTCCATTTTGAACATGATCTCTAATGAAGTGATGTCGAATCTCTATATGCTTTGCTCTTGAGTGAAAAATTGGATTCTTGGTGAGATTGATTTCGCTGGTGTTGTCACATTCAATCTCCGTGCATAAATTTTCAATTCCAAAGTCTCTTAGCTGTTGTTTTATCCACAGAATTTGTGAACAACAACTTCCGAGAGCTACATATTCTGCTTCTACTATAGAGAGAGCTACTATACTTTGCTTCCTTGAAAACCAAGACACTGTCTTGCCTCCAAGTAGTTGACAGGTACTTGAGGTGCTCTTTCTATCAACTCTGCATCCGGCTAAGTCTGCGTCTGAGTACCCGAGAAGAGTAAAGTCTCCCATTTTAGGATACCAAAGACCGAAGCTTGAAGTTGATGCAATATATTTGATAATACGCTTTGCAGCATTTAATTGTGATTCTTTAGGGTCTGCTTGAAATCTAGCACAAATGCAAACACTAAACAAAATATCAGGTCTAGAAGCAGTAAGATAAAGAAGTGAACCGATGATCCTCCTGTATAACTTTTGGTCGACTTTCTTTCCTCCTTCATCTTTATCTATCTTCAAGGAGCTTGACATTGGTATATCGGCCTTTTTGCAATTGTCTAGTCCAAACTTCTTCACAATATCATTAGCATATTTTTCTTGATGAATAAAAGTTCATTCCTTCGGTTGTTTCACTTGAAGTCCAAGAAAGAAGGTTAACTCACCCATCATGCTCATTTCAAATTCATCCCGCATAGTCTTAGAGAATTTCTTGCACGAGACTTTCATTAGAGGATCCAAAAATAATATCATCGACATATATTTGAACAAGTAGAAAACTCTTGCTTTCTCTTTTAACGAAAAGAGTAGTGTCTACTTTACCTTTAACAAATCCATTTTCAATTAAGAACTTACTCAGTCTGTCGTACCAAGCTCGAGGTGCTTTTTTTAAGCCATATAAAGCCTTTTTGAGTCTGAATACTGAGTCTGGTTTCCTTGGGTGTTCAAACCCAGGAGGTTGTTCCACATAGACTTCCTCTTGGATGAATCCATTTAGGAAGGCACTTTTGACATCCATTTGGAATAACATGAAATTCTTATAACAAGCAAAAGCAAGTAATAATCGAATTGCTTCTAACCTTGCTACTGGTGCGTAAGTCTCGTCATAGTCTATCCCTTCTTCTTGCATGTATCCCTTGGCCACGAGTCTTGCCTTGTTTCTTATAACTTTTCCTTTCTCGTTCATCTTGTTCCTGAAAACCCATTTAGCTCCAATAACAGATTTACCTTTTGGTTTAGGAGTCAATTCCCATACATCATTAATGCTGAATTGCCTGAGCTCTTCTTGCATAGCTTCAATCCAGCTTTCATCAGATAAAGCTTCTTCTATGCTTTTGGGTTCTATTTAAAAACAAGAGCCATAGCTTCAGTCCAGCTTTCTCGTCAATGTCTTCTTGTTGTAGACTCTGTACGCTTTGCTTGAGGTTGAATATCCAAGGAAGATGCCTTCATCTGACTTTTCTTCAAACTTACCAACTCCAATGCTTTGTGTTTGGTTGGTCCAAAAAGATCCATATGTAGAAGCTGCAGTACACGGTTAGTGGAAACTTGATTTATTGGTTTAAAGGAATTTCTTACATGTTTTCCCAATATACATGGTGTACATAGATCAGACTTTTGGTATGATAAATTGGGTAAACCACGAACAAGCTTCTTTGCTGAGATTTTGGCTATTTGCTTCATATTGACGTGCTCAAGCTTTCTGTGCCATAAGTTTGCTTCGTCTTGGATTGAGATTAGACATTGTGATTCATCTGGTTTCACATCCAAGAGGTAGATATTTCCATGTCTTCGACCCATGAATGACCGAGTAGAATCTTTACTAATTCTGAACATATTCTCTCTTGAAAGTTGATTTTGAAACCAGTATCACATAGCTGACTAATACCGAGCAAATTGTAATTAAGCCCTTCCACTAAGGAAACATTGTTGATTGTGAGATTTCCAATCTTTACAGTTCCAAATCCCACGATTTTTCCTTCCTTTGTTTCCTCCAAAAGAGACTTTTCCACCATTTACTTGAACAAGCTTTATGAAGTAATTTGAGTCTCCTGTCATGTGTCTTGAGCATCCACTATCCAGATACCATTTTACATTTTTCTTGATAGTGACCTGCATTTAAAAAAGAAATTCAAACCTTCTTTGGTATCCATATTTTCTTGGGTCCATTGGTGTTAGTATGATATGCGGTTTTTGCCCATACCTTTTTAACAGGTTTCCAAATCATAGGACATTCTTTTTCAAAATGATCTGCACTATTGCACTTTGAGCATTTGAGAGCATTGCGACCTACTGGTTTTACAAAGATCATTTTAAAATGATTTTTGTAAGCATCTCTTGTGGGTCTTTGTTTGATTCGTTCCTTTACTTTAGGAAAATCAATTAAATGAATGGTTTCAGTAGTCATTCCCAAACCAGATTTATTGAAATAAGGTCTTTGAACAGAGAGAATTTTTTCCAGTTTCTCAGATCCTATAGAAAATCTTTTGGAAATGTTTGAGATATCACTTTTCAAGAATGCATTTTCTTTTAAAAGATTATCTTCACTTTCTTTAAGAGAAGAAACATTCTTGTCTAAACAATTCACTTTTTCTTTCAAAATATTTTCCTGTTGTTTTAGAGCAGAATTTTCCTTCTTGAGTTCGGAAATTCTTTTAAGAGAAGTCTTAAGACTAAAACACAATTCATCAATGTATTTTGAAATCTTAATAGGGATTTTGAAGTTACTTACCTCAAATTCGCTTCGAATCTGAATCTGTCTCGGAATTTGAATCGAATCCGATTGTGCCATCAGACATATATTGGCATAATCATCATCACTTTCTTCACACTCGTATCACTCCATGTTTCAGCTTTAAGAGCTTTTCGGTTCTTTTCAGTTTTTCCTTTCTTCTTCCTCAGAAGAGGACAGTTGGGTCTGATGTGTCCCTTTTTCTTACATTCAAAGCAGACTACATCTTTGTTCGATTCATCATCCTCAACAGACTTAGTCTGTTGCTTTTGAAAACTTTGTTTCTTTGAATTGAATCTTCTTCCTTTTCTGTTTAGCTTTCTGAATCTTCTTATCATTAGAGCAAGTTCCTCATCATCCATATCGTCTTCAGAATCTGTAACATCAGAATCATCATTAGATTTTAATGCAATGGATTTCTTACCTTTAGGGTCTTCGTCTTCATTGATTCGTTCCACTTCATAAGACTGAATAGTCCCAACCAACTCATCAACAGATAGTGGCATTATTCTTTGGGTCTCTCTGATTGAGGTCTTTATGTTATTCCAATCCTTGGAGAGTCCACGCAGTAGCTTGTTTACTTTCATGGGATCATAAATTGGTTGACCTTGATTTTCAAGACCATTCACAATATCTATAAAACAACTAAACATATCAGTTATAGATTCTCCTAGTTTCATTTTGAAGGCTTCATATTGGCCGAGGAGAATGTTGATTCTAGTCTCTTTCACTCGATCGGTTCCTTCATAGGTAATATGTAGTCTATCCCAGACTTCTTTGGCTGTAACACAAGAAGATATTCTGTTATATTCAGTAGGGGATAAAGCACAATATAAGGAATAAATTGCTTTTGCATCAAGAGCTTGTCTCTTGATTATCTCTTCCTGAATCATTTCGCTAGACTCAACATCATATTTTCCTCTTTCTGAGACAGATGCAGCTTTAGGAATGATTCATTTTTCTACAACGTCCCATTCCAGAGGATCCTTTGATCTTAGGAATGCTTTCATCTTGTTTTTCCATATGTTGTAATCATTTCCATCAAAGTAAGGTGGTTTGGTATTGCTTTGCCCTTCTACCAACCTTGGAGCCAACATACTAGCCATGGATCTTTAACTCTGAAGTAAAACACTTCAAACAAAGTGAGTACACAGGCTTTGATACCAATTGAGATAGCTAGTATAAGCACCTAGAGGGAGGTGAATAGGTGCACAAACAAATTCTCGAGATACGGAAGCGATTCTAGGCAAACGATAGAAAGGAAAATTCGATCAAAGTAAAGTAAGAGTTAGGGAAGAGAAAATTGAACACAAGATTTATAGTGGTTCGGCTTTATTCCAAGCCTACATCCACTCTTCCGCACTGACAGCCTACCGGCTGGATTTCACTATGAACAAAAGAGAAGTTACAGCACAGCTTTTCCTTGATTCCACAGTGTAGATGATCTACCACACTTCCTCAAGGTTTCTCATGAATATAAACTCTATTTTGTTTACACGATTTTGCTCAAATGAATTGACTGAGAACAAAGAGCTTCAGACTTTGGAATTCTTCTATCGTGAACCTTCTCGAACAACTAGAACGTCTTCCATATATACTCCTTCATGCCATCATACCCGTTGGCACTTACCAAAGGAATTCCTCCAATCTACCCGTTGGACGGAATCAATTAGGAAGATCATTCGAGCTATTTAAGGAACATGTCGATAGCCCATCAATCCCGTTCGCCCATACAATCAGGATCTCGGTTTCCATAAGTAGAACCTTCCAAGTATACTTTGCCAATCATCGGATCTTTAATCTTCGAATCAATTATGATCAAACAAAGGATTTTGTTATGTCATATCCAGCCAAGAGATCTTCTCCAGTCAATAAGGTCATATCCTTAATGAAACATCCAATTCCGGATGGCCTTTCTTCAACGGATTAGAAACTGTTAATGAGGATAGACTTTGAGTCTTGAGACTAGCTGTCCGGAGGTCTTCAGACTTTAAATAGCAGAGTCTGCAAGCCTTCAGACTAGACTGATGGAAACGTTTTGTCAACTTCAAAACACTTTAAGAAGATTTCTCCAACACGCACAAAGCCCCTTTTCTTCTTTTCCCTTCTTCTTCTTCTTCTTCTTCTTCTTCTTCTTCTTATTTCTCTCTTTCTTTTTCTTTCTTTGTGCGAGCTCTCTGCCGTCCCTCTCTCTCTACTTCTTTTTCCTCTCTCACAAAAACTCTCAATTTCTCTCTCTCTCTTCTAAAGCTTCTACCTTTTTCCTCTACCTTTCACTTTTCAACCCCTTATTTTACAGTTTACCTATAACTCCTCTTATGTATTGTTCCCCCCCCACAAATCACAACAGTAGAAAGCAATTTTTTTGTCACAGACGACATCTTTAAATGCTGTAAAAATAGACTATTGGGACAATGAGCCAATAATTTGAATCACAAAACTGTTTCATCTTACGTAAGAATTCACAGGGAGATGATGAAAACATCACGCGACGAAAACGTCACGCGTGGGCATCGACTGCAGGAGCACTCAAATTCAATACTCGTAGCATATCTTCTTGTCCCTATAAGTTCTCCAAGTGGCGATTCATCGAACTAGGAGTTTACTTTGTTTCCTCTCTCTCTTTCTCTCGATAGCTCGATAGGGACAATTTAGCAACTTTAATTTAGTGCAAAAAAGAAAACTAGTTTTAGTACTTTATATTAATTACAACAATACTATAGTTTAAGTCGCATTTGAGGTTTTCTAGGGTCATATAGTTACCATCGTCGTCTTCTCTGCTCGTCAAGACAAGTTTCAACCTCTGGAGTTTCGAGATCACTCTGATCTTTCCGTAGCGAGAAAATGGCAAACGATTCTCTGGCGAGTCCGCTGCCAAACACGATGTGGATGCAGCAAGAAGACCACTATGCGAGTGAGATCGATGAGCCGAGGCGGTCTTTCCTCAGCGAGCACAACCGGAGAAGCGATGAGCCGAGGCGGTCTTTCCTCACCGAGCACACCCGGAGAAGCGATGCCAGCGTGATCACTTTACCGGTCCCAGGGACCTCAACCCTGATGCCGGCAAGGTTCTCAGCCGCGTCGTCCCTGGACATGGGGAGGAAGATAGAGAGCGCGTCACCAGAGACCACGAAGCACGTGGCGTTGAGGATGTACAAGAGCTTGAAGACGCACGGGTTGAGGAGCGAAGCCAGAGGAGCGTTCACCAGAGAAGTAGAAGGCGACGTGATCTCCGACGTGGAGGCGATCAAGAACGAAGGAGATGAGGGTGGGAGGAGGAAGTCAGCGGAGCTTCTGGGAATGGAGTACTTGCTGAAGGATGGTTTCGTGAGTTATCTGCGGGACATGGCCAAGATCACACCCCCAATCCCTCAGCAGGTAAAATGCCACGTCACTCTCTTTATATTCTCTAACGTGCCGTTTATAAACCATGCAATGACATGCATTGCGGTCTCGTCCGGACAATCTATGCGACATTTCATATACTCAACTTGAATAAGAACGTCGATAGAAGAATCAATAAGCGATCTCGACCATCCTTCTCGAAATTCAGCAGCATATAATTCCTTCGTGTTGCACGATAAGAACTTCATTGAAAAGCACGATAGTGTCTCGTCGCCAACTTAAGGAATATTTAATACATGAGCATGAAGTTATGATCGCAGCATATTCATGGGACGCAATATCTATGGAATTTTAGGTTGCATTCGGTAATCATGTTGCTCCTGGGAACAATTTACGTTTAGAAATGATTATTTTTTATTTTATTTTTGGGAATAATTTTTGAGCATTTATTAAAAGTGTTTGGTTATTATCAAAAATTTCTATTCCCGGAATAGAAATGCGTTTGGTAAAGCCCTTAAAATTTCTAATACAAACCATTTTCTTTAATCTTTTTAAAATTTTATTAAATTTTTTCTCTTTTTCTTTTTCTTTTTCTTTTCCCCTTTTCATCTTCTCCTTCCTCTAGCCACTGGCCATGGCCGATGATCGGCGAGACGAAGACCAGCAACCTCGCCGGAGCATCATCAATCCTCGACCACCCAAGCCACGGTGAGACTCATCGGCCTGAGCCTCTCCGTGAGTTGGGCAAGTTGACCTCGCCTAGATTTGGTGAGGCTCAACCTCACTGGGCAAGTCAACATTGCCTAGAAAGGCAAGGTCAACCTGAAGGTGGCCCGCCAAGGCTCGGCCTTGCCTTAGTTGGGCAAGGTCGACCTCACCCAAGTTTGGCGAGACCGAGGCTCGCCCAGCCATAAAGAGACTTGGGTTGACAAGCCTCGTCGTGGCTCGGCATCGCCAACCCTTTTCTAGCCGATTGCCGACCATGGCTAAGGTCAACAACTAGCCAAAAGGAAGAAGAAGAAAAGGAAAGAGAAGAAAAGAGAAGAGAAAAAGAAGAAAAATTAGGCTTGATTATGGAATTATTCCCAAAAACAAAGAAGCAATTTTTTTCTAATTTCTTGATTTTATTCTAAATTTATTCTTGAGAATTAAAAAATGGATTTTTGTTCCTAAAATTGAAAAATTTATTAAACGGATTTTTGTTCCAAAATGTACTCCCGAAAATAAAAAGCATATAATCAGTTACTATTTAGCCTGTTATCAACATGCTCCTAATTGTTGTTTGGCCCGAGCTCCTAGTTTTGTCCTTTTTTCTCTTCCTGATTGTGATAGATACACAAATTCTTTAATCGTTCAATCGACAATGTCAAATACAAGAAGATATTGATGTTCCAGTTGATATATGTGCTTCATCGATAAGGACAATATTGTCTCGTCGCCAGCTTAAGGAAATATTTAATATATGAGCATGGAGTTATGATCACAGCATATTTATCTGGCGCGATGTCTGTGGAATCCTAGTTGTTTGGCTGGAGCTCCTCGTTTTGTCCTTTTTCTCTACTTGATTGTGACAGATTTTTTCTTGTCAGGCCCCACTCTTTGACACAATTTTTTTTAATCCTTCAATCGGGAATGTCAAATACAATAAGAGAATGACATTCCAGTTGACCCCAGATTACTATCTTCACCTATCCTTTTCAAATGGCCGGCCACGCAATCATACTTTATAAATGAAAATGTAACATTATCTATTAGCCAATATAAAACGAAACCGTGATATATATTGTCATGGCTACGTGATTTTCCATTTAAAATCTGCATAGTAAGCTAATAATCATTCTTGATTACACATGAGGTGGGCCCAAAATGAGAATGTGATTGCAATACTAGAACAAAATCGTCAGAAACAGAACATGAACGTAAAGTAAGCGTGAATCTTTCCAGTGGAATCAACGTAAGCAGCATCTTATGGTTTTAGCAAAAATCAAACCGTCTTGCAGGTGGTTCGGTTCTACGGCATTAAATATTCCAAAAACTGCGAAATCTCCTCAGGAGGATATGCAACCTTCGGGAATAAACTGATGGGATGTTTCCTTGGGCCGATCAAGACTATACTTAAAGAAAAAGGCTTGACTCGGATGCAGATCCTAAAGGGAGTGGACGGATGCATCATGCCGGGCTCGATGACTCTGTTACTAGGACCTCCGGGTAGATGAAAATTTCCTCTAGTGCTGCAATGATACCTATCGAATGATAAATCTGAAGAGGCCACCTCTGAATCAATAAGTTGAACAATGTTAATAGTAGCAAATAGTTCTGTCAAGTGATGATCCATTAGATATACAATTTTGCAGGAAGCGGAAAGAGTACCCTCCTAGAAATCCTGGCAGGCAAAGCTAAAGTAACTCCTAACTCGAGATTGGGAGGCTCGGTAATGTACAATGACAAATCTGTCACTGAAGTATGCCATAGCAGATTCATTGCATATGTCAATGGCCAACTTAACAAGTGAGTCCTCTATCGCTTGAACACCGTCATTTTGTGCAGATTAGACAAGGCTTATGCTTGAAATTTTGTCTAATTTTAGATAAGCACATGGTCACATCCTAATTTTATTAATAGCATTTTCTCTGAATGTAAGCTTTAACACTTTTTCTGGTAAATCTTCAGACACATTCCATTTTTATCGGTTAGAGAGACACTTGAGTTTGCAAGGGATTGTACCCAGGGTCTGCGGCCAGAGAACTTCACTCCTCAGATGAGGAAATTCTTTGCACATGCCCTTGTGGAAGGACAAGATCCATTCTTGGAGTACGTTTTAGCAATTTTAGGTTTGAAGGAAGTCGAGCACAAACTAACCGGAGAAGGCTTCTCCGATTTCGATCGCCAGAAGCTCACAACGGCTGAATTGGCACTCGGAACATACTCTGTCATGATTTATGACCAACCATTTTCAAGTTCTGATCTTGCAGCCACCTACGACCTAGTAGACACCCTACGCACCATGAGCAGAATTCAGCATTCATCTGCGATTGTGTCGTTGACCCAACTCTCCCAAGAAATATTCGATCTTTTTGACCGAGTTATACTGCTCAGCGATGGCCATGTTCTCTTCCAAGGTACTCGCCAAGATGCCATCCCATACTTCACAAAGCTCGGGTTAGTATGCAGATGAGTTTTGGGTGTACAGTTAAATGTTGTGATGATTTTTTCTAACATAGAACCAACGTTATGTCATTGACATCGTGTGCAGGTACATAAAACCATTACATGTGGAATCAAATGAGTTTCTTGAAGACATAGCAGCCGGAGATGGGTCCAAGTATATGGCATCAGGAGCAACATCCTCGACTCTAGAGGAGCTTGTTGAGTGCTACAACACGTCAGATCATTACCAGGACATACTGAGGATTGTGCAAGGAGATGAGGTAAAGCATACTTATTGGGTAGACAGCGAGCTGGGACTTGGGTTGACTCTCAAGACACCATCCAAGTACCCTTATGCAGTTGATGGACGGCCAAGAAAAGAGACGGGTAAGCAGCTCTGAAAGTTGCAAAAACATAACCATTAGTCTGTTCATTTCAATAGAAATCCATATCAGCCAATTTAAGTGGCCAAAGTCGAATATCGGCATTTTATGAACCCTAAGATATGGGTGACTAGCGTTACATTGCTGCAGAATTGGTGGTTGCCAAGCTATCAAGCAAAATAGGGAATTCAGGGGGAATAGAAAGCACCGGAAGAGTTCAGGTTGGGGATGTGGTGACTGCAATATCCATAAACAATGACGAAATGCAATATCTCTCAGTTGGACCCCAAGAGATACAACATGAGCGAGCCTCACATGTATATTCCATGCTAAAGCAGGCGAGAGGGCATATTCGTCTCCAAGTTGAGCGTTCCAAAGAAGAGGTATGAGAAACATCTTTTGCGACTTCAGCTTTTTTGTCTTCTTTCCTAAGAGCGTTGGGAGGCAATAAGATAAATTTGATTGAAAAAAAGAGTGTCATGAATGGGATGCAAAGATGCTTGAGAAAGTTAAGCATGATATAAAGAAAGAAAAGGACTAGCCTGGTCATAACGGCTAATAAATTCTTATCGTGTAGGAAGATGAGAACCAAGCTCAATTAAAGCAATTCCGGAGGCCGTTCGTCCAGACATGGTGGGAGTCTACTCAAACACTCATCAAGAGGCAAATCAAGATCACAAAGAGGCTTCATGCTATAATCAAATTGAGGCTTTTCCAGGTCACAAACTTATGCTATCATAGGATCCTAAGTTTAACTACCTCAAGGAACATGTTTAAGTGCATACATTCTCAACGAAACCCTGAGAGCCAAGTTCACAGATGAAAGAAATTATATAAGATCCACTTTTTGCGTGGAGTTTGCTCCATTCCAGAAATGAGTGGCAAATATGTTAATTTTGCAGGCAATTGTACTGGGCTTATTTGTGGGATCACTATACTACGATTTTGGCGGCAAGTACAACCAACGGCAGATGAACTCAGTAAGGTCCCTCGGATTTGTATCCACTATGAGCATTATGCTCATAAATTTGGTGCAGCTTCCTATCTATTTGCTCCAGAGGCCAATATTCTACAAGCACAAGGCTCAGAGATTTTACAGGGTCTCCTCCTATGTCGTTGCCCATTGCATAGTCAACCTACCGCAGACCCTATTGGAAGTACGCCACCTAGTTTGTTTCCTTCTTAAATTTAACATATTCGAGAACCGAGATAAAACTCCAACATGTCTTTTACATTGTGCAGGCAATAGCATATACAGTAGGTGCCTATTTTCTAGCTGGGCTATCATTAACAGGAAATGGAGCACCATTTTTCCAGTATTTGCTACTCCTATTCTTGGTCGCATATTTCGGATCAGCAGTATTTTTCTTTCTCAGTGCGATTTCCTCAATCCCAGAAGTTGGGAATGCCTTGGCAGGTATAGTCATCTCCTTTAAGGATCCGAATCACAATGCTTTTTCATTAAAAATTAGATGGAAAGGGCACAAAATGGTGAGGTCATTTTGCTTTGTTTAATCTAATCCTGCATCAACTGAAAAGCTCACAAAAATTGCATCTTTTTGGCAGGACTAGTTGTTTCAATCTTCCTGCTGTTCAGTGGTTTTCCGATTTACCCATCCAATGTGCCAGTATACTGGAAATGGCTAGTCTACGCGAACCCAATCCACTGGGCCAACGTCTTATATTGCAAGGCTCAATTTGAAAATGACTATCAAGATCCTTGCTCTGGCTACCAACTCCAACTTGCCTTCTGTGCTCAATTCCCTGACATGACCGTTGGAAAAGCATACCTGGAATATTATCAGCTGTCTGAAGATGCTAAAAACCCCTGGCTCCCTTATGTCGTTCTTATTGGGTGGACTTTCATTGCCAACTTCCTCGGATTACTAGGACTAAAGAAGATAGAATTCACAGAAACTAGCCAATCCTTACCCTCTATCAGATCGTCCCCAACAATCAGCAACTATAAAAAGGACATGGAGAGGGAGTTTCAGTCACTGGAAAGTCACAATGAACAAACCAATAGTTTTGAAGCTTCTCAAATTTCTGGACGACAAAGAGATGGAAACATAAGGGACAATGGCCGAGTTGAAGAATGGGTAGAGCAGTTCAGCATCGATATGGAGAGGAATGGACTAGGCATTTCTGTAGAGCCAATAACTCTCCTTTTTGATGATCTATCATTCATGAGGTATATCTTATCCCCTTGGCATTTTCCTTTTACGTATTCCCATGCTATATTGACTATATGAGTTTATATTTGCTTGTTTTACCCGTTTGCACACTATCTAACACCCTATTCTCCCTAAATAAGGTACGATGAAGACATGAAAGACGGCTCTTCAATTTTCAGCAACATCACGGGTTTTGCTAGGCCTAGGAACATGCTTGCTTTGATGGGTGGTTCGAAAGGAAGTAAATCTACTCTTCTAAAATGCCTGGCTGGGAGGGCACCTTCAATGGGTAGCCTCAAGGGCAGCATCCAGGCAAAATGTTGGGACAAGGGTGCTGCCTATTCTAGACTTACTGGCTACGTAGAGAAGCTCGATGCACACCAACCTTATCTTTCAGTGCGTGAGACCCTTCATTTCAGTGCAGCACTACGTCTCAGTCAAACAATCAGTTCTGTGAATCGTCGCATCCATGTGGAGCTAGTCCTTGACCAACTTGATCTATTGCCTTACTCAAATCAACTAGTTGGTTCCCTTCGTGATGCCACTGGTAAAACATTTGAGATAGCCAAAAAGATTACCATTGCTGTTGAACTTGCCGCTAATCCAAGTATTCTCTTTCTTGAAGAACCAATATCAGGACTGGACAGCAGAGGTACCTCAAGTATCCTTAATATTCTTTCTCAAGTTTCCAATTCAGGGCGAGTTATTATTGCCACTTTAGCACACCCTAATGCCCGCACACTTGATTTCTTCGACTTGGCCCTAATTCTGACACATGAAGGTCAGCAAGCATACTTTGGCCCAATAGGACCCGACTGCGGTGACCTGCTGGATTATTTCTTATCAGTTTCAAAAGTTCCCCGCAATTCCATAAGAGTGAGTCCAGTTAGTTTTGTCATGTCGACTCTTGGAGTAGGCATAAAAAAGAGAGCGACACCATCGATAAACTTTGCAGGGGCCTACCAAGCTAGTTCCCTGCATGAAATGAACAACAGAGAAATCAACAGTATAAACAATTTAACTGAGGATAGAAATTCCAAGGTTTCCTCTTCTGTTTATCCTGCTTCATACACACTGCAAGCCCTAATGGTACTACTCAGAACTCAAAGATTCCTGTGGAGAAATGTACAGTACACATATGGTAGACTTACAGGGTGCATCGTGATTGGTCTTCTCATGGGTTCCCTGTATTGGAAGATTGAATATGACGATTTATATGGCCTGACTTCGCGCTCCCTCTATATATATATGCAAGTAATTCTCATAGGAGTCATATCAGCAAATAATGTTATTCCTCAGATTGGCACAGACAGGTTAGTGTACTTTAGAGAAAAGAGAGCAGGGATGTACCATCCTATCTTTTATCCTCTGTCATGGGCACTGGGAGAAATTCCATATTTCTTCATTGCAACTCTTGCATTAGTAGGAATCGGGAATGTTATGGCAGGAATTGCAACCAGTTCCATCCATGATTTCATGATATACTGGACTGTGCTCTTTGTGTTCACAATTTGCCTGACATACTTCGGAATGATGATTACTTTCCTAGCCCCAGTGCCTACACTAGCTGCATTTGCTGTGTCGATTGTGACATCACTGTGGGTTTCGGCTTCTGGAGTAGTTGTCATGCTATTGGACATAAGGTTCTACCGGTGGATGTATTGGAGCAACCCTCTCCAATATGCTATAGACGTGATGACGTCAATCAGTTTCTACTGCAATACTAAAGAGTGTGTATCAGATTGCAGTTGCCAAAAATTACCCGATGGTTCTTATGCATGGGATAGGTTGGCCTCCTTGAGGAGTTTGAGCTATGACAGGATAGGAACCGACATGGTCATCTTGTCCGCTATGTCCCTCTTATTTGCTTGCCTGGCTTTTCTCTTCTTTGTCGTTCTGAAGCACAACTCTCCCCCTCAAACATAGCTACAGTTTCTGCACATCATCCGGACATCATAAGGGTGCTTGAGAAGTGTATGGCTGGTGACAGATGTAACCGAGCATCTAGATGTTGTATTTTTCTTTTTTTATCTTTTTTTTCCCTTTTTGACCTCGATGAATAAAGTGCAATATTTCTGAAGGTTTGCGGAAGCTAATAGTGATAGTTTCGGGTGAGCATGTGAGATTTTACTTAGCAAGGGGACAGCAGAAGGATGTGTAAATAAAAGTGGACTCTCACGGCTAAGGAAGCGGAGGGAAAAAGGGAAGGCTTTTATTATTTTATGAGAATTACAGACGGAATGAGAAGGAGCTGAAGTTGTTGGTCTGCCAGCTTGAAATGGGCGACCACAATCCTATTTATAGGTCTAGATGACCGACTTACTCAAGGAAAATCTTCTGCACTTGTCAGAGATTTCTTACTTTCTCTTTTTTTCCTACACACTTCAACACCTGTGTTTTCCAGACTATTCATTGCCGCTTAAGCAAGATTTCTTTTCTTTGATTTTTCTTGACTTCTCTAGCTAATATCTATCTTGAACTTTTTAGAAATTGGATCAATAATTTAATAATTTCTAAACAAGGTGTATGCCAGGCAAATTTTCACACTACTTTACCGCGTGGTCATAATCGCATCTATATGATACAAATGACTAGGTTGCACTCTTTCAACAATCTCAAGGGGTAACTATACTATCAGTGCCAAAAATTGTGTACGGCGCTCACTTTGGTGCCAAAAGTTTCCGTCGGATCACTTAAATACCAAATTTTTTTAATATCGATAATTTAAGTGCTAACGCCGATCTGGTTAGCCGGAAATCCGACATGATAGTTTTTTATTAATTTTTTAAACCGACGTGGATCGTCAAAGAATATAATCAACATGCAAACAACAAAATGACGCCGTTTCGCGTCTTTTCTCCCAAATAAGAATCCATAAATCCCCAAATCGACCAAAATCGGAAGTTGAAAACCCTAAATCCCCAATTCGAGTGCATACTTCGATTTTATCCCAAAGTTATCAACTCGCTCTTGCAAATGGAGGGCAGAAGCTTTAGCAGCGGCTCACATTCCTATTAAAAAAAAAAGCAAAAATTATGAGTGTTATTGTTATTGTGGGTTACCGAGTCCGAGAAGAACATCTTGGACTCGGTTGAATCTCAGGAGAATATTCCATGAGTGTAGCAAATATAGAGAAGGCTCGAAGTGCAAATATTTTAAATGGGTTGATAGGAAATTCTCTGATCGAGCGACAGAGATGATCTTGGAGTTACTTGAAGGCTGATATCAACTTCCACCTACATTAATGGACGAGTTAACGGATGTTGACTCAATGCAAGCTCAAATGAAGGATTTAATATCTCTAGTCGACCATTTGAAGAAGGAGGTTTTAAGGTTAAAAATTGAAAGAAACTTTTATTGAGTGTTGATTGTGTTGTTATTCTCTTGTGTAGTTTATTCAAATGTGAAATGAGTAATGAGAAGAAGTTTGTATGTCTACCATAGTCGAAGACATGGAAATGGAAGTAAAATGCGTTTTTACTTTGCTGCAATTTTTATATGAAGCAAAAAGTTTTGTTGTAATCTATGGTAGAAATGGAATATTGGAGTTGGAATGCATTAATTGTGAGTACTTAAAAGTTTTATTGTTTAGTTGTGTATTGTCAATGTTTGTTTTGATTATTTTTTGTTTCATATATAATAGTTTACTGCATTTTTTATTTGGTAATGATTTGTTGGTTTGCTGGTTTGCTGTAACTACAAACCATGGCGAAATTAAGGGATGGTGACAAATTCACAATTAACCATTTCAGTGCCATAAGTTGTAAATAGTGATCGTTTAAGTGTCAAGTTTTTATAAAAGTGATCATTTAAGTGCTAGTCGCGATTACAAAGTGATCACTTGTGTTGCACAAGTTTTTTAAAAAAGAACATGTTAGTTTCAAATGTCACTTGACTTACATCAATCATGGTGCATCTTACACCAGTTGGGTTGCTAGTGCATTTTCTTATACCAGCCCATACAAGTATTGATGCAACAAGATGCACTAGCACCCAAAATTGCTCATGTAAGAAGATGCAGCTCCCACAACTACACCAAGGCGAGCTAGTGCATTTTGTCCTTACACTAGCACATTGCACCAGCACATACAACCAAAACCCACAAATTCATTAGCATCCAAAACTTCAACCAGTAACAGTATATGCACACATTTAAAAATCATATCAACCTCATAAGAACATTGCATCGATAGCAAAAATTATACAGCATAACTAATAACTGTCTTGTTAACATTACTAGCCGAAACCAACACAAGATAAAATAACAAAAATAGCTATTGCTATTGACATTGATTGATTGTTTACAAAAGAAAAACATATCTAACTTCACTCGCCAATTACTAAAGGTTCAGCACCCTCTTAAAAAAAAAAACAATGGCAATATGCACCCTCCTAAAAAAAAACAATGGTATTACCATCAATAAAGATATAATATCCATCACCCTCCTAAAAAAAAAAAACATAAAAAAGACCATGTTCAGCACCACATAAAAAGAAACCATGTCCAGCACCCTTCCATCAGTCAATATGCACAACACCCCAATCTTCTTTTCCTCTTGGAGCTTTGAATTGATTCATAATCCGAGTACTCTTTCAAACTGAATGTGCATGTTCTTTAACTGGGCTTTATGTCACCTCATTTTCCTTGTTCTTGACAACGGCTATTTTTTTCTAACATGTGTCATGTGTTGGTCCATATGACCACTATTGCTCTCAATCGTTGGTTGAGATGGAACTGGTGCTAGGTTCTTTTTTATAGTTGTTTTGCAGCTTTACCTGTTGTCTTCTTTTTTGGAGCAATCTTCTTTGGCTGTGCCCTTAATTCTTGAGTTAGCCCACCTTGAGAGAGAAGTATCTCTAAAGTTCTCCCAAGCTACAAGAACATAGCAATATTGTCAACCAAATGAATTGAACTACAACAAATTAAATGTATGAGGCCTACAAATCTTACATTCAAAATAGTCATTCCAGTACGTTTATCTGTGCAATAACCATAACTATATTGCCATAATCTTTTTTCAAGAGCCCCCTTTATTCACTGTAGTGCATCATTTTCAACAGCAACAAATGGGGCAGCAACTTCTGCAACTTATACAGTTGTTTGTCTTATCATCTGAGAAACACATAATAAATTTAAATTTCAACCCATAAAAGATAAACACGACGATGTACAACTTACAGGAAATTTTTTTTCTCGTTTGCTCAATAGTGGACTCAGTTGTTGTTGTTGTTGTTATACCCGTTCCAGTCTCTGTCCCTGCACTTGAGCCTACAACAAGGCCTTGTTTTGGCCCTTTAGTAGGCCTTACAACAATTACTGTATCAAGATTATGATCAACTACAATGAATAATTATACATGTACTCATTTTCATGGTGGAAACAAATGGAGAAAACTTTTCAAATTACAAGTGCATGATAGAGGAAAAGCACAAGGGAAGCCAGTACACATAGTCAATCATAAAACTCTATCGAATATGAACTGAAAAGTTACTGAGGCAAAGATGATACTTACCTTACAGCGGGGCTTTTTTTCTACCCTTCAGTATGCATTACAACAGGGCCTTCTGTCCTCCTTTCAGTAGCCCAATAAGAAGCTCTTCAGTAGGTCCTTTCCCTGGTACTAAATCAGCCATTACATCTTGTTATTAATGCTACTTTTTCAATTCATAACCTTTTTATTGTGCCATTCCTTGCGGTAATAGGAATATTTCATCTTTGCCCCAGTCCTACTCATCCTCTGACTTGATGCATTTTCCTGCTGCAATCTTCATCTCATTTTTGGCCTTCCTATTTACTTCTTCAGTGGCAATGGTAGAAGGCTTTCATGATTTGTTGGCTCCCAAAATTTGCTGCTTCTAATAGGCTGCATCATGAATTGGTACGAAGCAAGGTATGAGCTTTTTTTGTACCAATCATCTATGTAATCATTTGGGTTTTCTTACTTCATCTGAATAGCACAAATGGCATGAGCACAGAGAATTCCATTAAGTTGCCAGGCTCGGCACGAACACTTTCTTCTATCCAGTTTGACAACATATTTATCATGATTTTGAATAATCTCATATTCATTATCTCCATTCCAAACTGGATGACAAAGCCTACTAGTAGCAATGCTTGCATCCAATCTCTTTACAATCTTAAGACCATAGTCTCTAGTCCACTTCGTAGCCTCATCTCTTTACCTATGCAGTCTAGTCATGACCATAACTCGAATATCATCAAGTATGCTGATGATTGATTTGTATCTAGCCTATAAAATTTTGCCATTGAAAGCTTCATTGAGGTTGTTATTAATGATATCGTATTTGAACTCTTCACTGAAGAAGGGTCGACACTAGTGCTTAGCTTCTATTTAGAAGAGTGCATCAAAACCTTCATTTGTCAGCTGTAACAATCCATGTTTGGCTGATCTGAGAAATCAACCATGTTAGTACTCTTTGGTATCTATTATAACTGCTTCTGCAACCTATCTTCTTTGAAGTTCCTTGACCAGTTTGCATATATGTGCCTCGTGCACATTCTATGCTTAGCATGTGGCATCAACTCAGCCAATGCAGGAATACGTCTCTACAAAAATTCAAACCAATAAATACAAGTAAAAAAAATTATGCAAGTGGTTAATATTAAAAGGGGATGAATTAATTAACAATGAAATTACCTTATGTTGGTCGCTCATGAATGCCCATCATCCTCCATCGGTTATCTCAAGGTCAGCCATTAAATTTTTTAGGAACCAAGGCCAAATATCCTTGTTCTTATCTTCACCACCGCTAAGCTATCAAAAACATTTGATTTTTGACATCTCTCCCCACAGTAGCCAACAACTCCCCATTGCATAAACCATTTAGAAAATATCCATTCAATCCTATAACTCTTCTATAACCAACCAAGAAACCCCATTTGCATGCATCAAAACAGATATAAAATCTATCAAATCTAGGCCCAAGATCAGGGAGTGGCCTCTCTACAATCTCTACTTATACTTTACTAGATGGGTTTTGAAACATACATTCGCCAGCGTAATCCCATACTTGCGCATATTCTTCATTATACCCACCCATCAATATTTTCATCACCATCATCTTAGCTCTCTTGCATTGATTCTTTGACACATTAACCCCTAATTGCTCATTCACAAACAGTTGAAATTGAGGACTCTTGATCTCGGGCATTACTTTAATAGTATTGAAAAACTGCTTCGATAACTACATACTTACTACCCTTTTATTGGTAAATATAATTGGACAAGTACACTCCTTGTCATGCCCATTCCTTACCTAGTCGATTACTAGTGACGTCTCAGAATGCATCGCCGACCCCTTTCTTTTTAATACGCAAGTGGACGCATATAATAAAATCTCCAGACAATAAAATAATGGAATAGAAAAGTACGGTCATATTTTTTACGCTTTAAAAAGCAATCACACTTATATACATTGCAAATCATGGTGCAAATATATACAAGGCAAATCGTTAAGTCAGGTTCTAAACCACTGGTTCATAAAACAAATTCTGCAAAAAAAGAATCAACTCTCATCAAAAGAGGATTGTCCTATGACTAACTAGTCCAATAGGATCATCAGTTCTTCATGCTTCACCTTCTACACTTCGGGTCTCTGGTCCTTCACTAATGCCATCTAAGGACTTAAAAATGGTTATTCAATAACCAATGAGATAACGTCTCAGCAAGTTCTACCTCCTAAGACTCGATTAAGAAGCCAATGCACCTTAGGCTGCCTAAGCACAACACGAGTTAGAAGACTTATCTTGGCCTTAGTTTCCTTCTTGCAAGTCAGTATATTTCAAATATACATTAATCACACCAGTTCACTCAAACAGATCAAACCATTAATCAATCGACCTCGTTGATTACATGTTAGACAGACCATTTCTTGGTCATTTCAATTATTCCATCCCAATTCTTACTCATGGCTCAATGAGCACAGTCTACCAAATGCTTGGCTATACAACATGGTCCAAAGGACATGACCTATCTTTAGGTGGTAATCAAGCCTCACCCAACAATTTTTTATATTTAATGGCATCACGGCCCCACTCGGCATGGCCGATTCCTATTTCGGTGGTAATGCTGAATCACGGCTCAGTGGGCATGGCCTACTCAATCTTCGGTGGTAATGCTGAATCATGGCTTAGTGGGCATGACCTCTACTAGGTGCTGAATCACGGCCCTACGGGTATAACTTATACTTAGTGGAATCACGGCTCCACTTGGCACTTTTCGATATTTAGTGGCATCACGGCCACACTCGGCACGGCCGATTCCTATCTTAGTGGTAATGCTGAATCACGGCTCAGCAGGCATGACCTACTCAATCTTCGGTGGCTTTTTAGGTCCACTCACAACCTTTCATAGTCATTTTACCATCAAGTGCTAACATTCTCAAATTTTGGAATAATTTCCCCTCAATGACTACTTCACTCAATTTTCACAATTCTTCGTGGTTCACCAATCAATTAGATAATGACAACTGATACCCGGTTGTTCCCTAATCAATTACTCAAAATTAACTCATTTATGAAAATATCCTAAAAATGCACAATTTAATCCATTTGGTGCAAATCAAAGCGTAAATAAATAAACGGACTGTATAACAACGATCAGCGTAAAATTCTAGTCACTGGCCATCCCGGTTGAATTTCCAGAAAAATAAAAAATAAATAAATAATTTCGAAAAATAAATATTAAATAGAAATAAATCTAATTTAGGCCCATAATGCCTAATTGGAAGCCGAGGTGGACCTAGAAAATTTCCGAGATTCACTCCATAATTACTCAAGCCTCTTTACTCACTATGGCTAAGTCTAACCACCGAACATGCATCATAAAATCACTAATTTAATTGTTCTAAACTAATCTAACCACCTAAGTGTACTTAATTAAATATAATCAACTCCTAAGCATAATTAACAAACTAAGAAAGAATTAGTGAGTAAACTTCTCTCGTAGATTGACCTTTATCGAATCAAGGAAATCAAAGTCAAACAATCCTAGGGTTCATAACCCTTCTCTTCATAAGATTTGAATAAACCTTCTTGTGATTCTTTGATCTAAATAGTTTGGAACCATCAGTAATATTTGTAGCCACTCCCGTTATAGGCTGAAAATGAGTAAACATCCACTCATTATCGTCCAGAACTTGTGGTTGATTTGCAGTGCCATAGAATGGGTCACTCGGGAAATTCGCAAAAGTTCTTTCAGCCATTCATTTCTTTACAACTCCTAACCTTTCCAACTCCCGCAAGAACATGGTTTCATTCTTGTATCCTCTATCTTTTAAGAATTCATCGATTAAAGACATCGATGTTCCTCCATTCTTCATATTAGAGTAAAGTTTGAAAGCAACCTTGGGAGTTAGCGTTCTTACAGGTTCATCCTCCTTAATAACTTCGTCGTCTGGTTGAGTTGATGGAGAAGGTTAACGTTGCTGAGAAGGTCGTTGCTGACTTGGACGTAGTGGTGGAGAGTGAAAGTGAAAGCAAGTAGGAATTTTGTATTCTAGGGTTTTAGTGTAAAAACGAAGAAGACGAATCTCAACAGTATATAAAGCAAGTAAAGCAAGATGAACGAAACATTGTAAAAAAAATTTTAAAAAAAATACCTTTTTAAAACGAATAACTTCCCTTTGTGAAAATAATTGTCTTTCCAAAATTGATAACTGCCTTTCTGAAAAAGAAAAACTTGGAAAGATAATTTCAATCAATTAGCAGTTAATAAATAACTATACATTTTCAAGTTTAAAATATAGAAACAACTTACGGTCGTAACTCTTGGTCTTCTGAGTCTAAATACCTTCAGACTTTACCTTTGAGTCTTGAGCACATCCAGACTCTATTGGGTAAGAGATATGATGTTTAGTCTGGTACGAATAGACTCAAATAGACTTTTCTCCAGATGCTTTGTAAAAATGTCCACCAGTTGATTCTTCGAGTCAATGAATTGAATTATAACTTCTCCATTTTAAACACGGTCTTTAATAAAGTGATGTCAAATCTCTATATGCTTTACTCTTAAATGAAGTATTGGATTCTTTGTGAGATTAATTGCGCTGGTGTTGTCACATTTGATATCGGTGCAAGAGTCTTTGATTCCAAAGTCTCTCAGTTGTTGTTTTATCCATAAGATTTGAGAACAGTAACTTCCAAGAGCCACATACTCTGCTTTTGCTGTTGAAAGAGTTATAGTGCTTTGCTTTCTTGAGAACCAAGATATTAACCTGTTTCCCAGTACTTGGCATGTACCAGATGTACTCTTTCTATCAACTCTGCAACCTGCTAAATCTGCGTCTGAATATCCAAGGAGGGTAAAGTCTCATTCTTTGGGATACCACAAACCTAAATTTGAAGTAGTTGCAATGTATTTGATGATGTGTTTTGCAGCGCTTAGATGAGACTCTTTTGGATCAGATTGAAATTTAGCACAAATGCGAACACTAAACAAAATGTCAGATCTAGAAGTAGTAAGATAAAGAAGTGAACCAATAATACTCTTGTAAAATTTTTGGTCAACTTTCTTTCCTCCTTCATCTTTATCCAGCTTCGAAGAACTAGACATTAGTATCTCAGTCTTTTTGCAATTCTCCAATCCGAACTTTTTAACAAGTTCTTTTGCATATTTTTCTTGGTGAATGAAAATTCTTTCCTTCAGTTGTTTTACTTGTAATCCAAGAAAGAATGATAATTCACCCATCACACTCATCTCAAATTCATCCTGCATAGACTTAGAAAACTTTTTACACAAGTTTTCGTTAGGCGATCCAAATATTATATCAACATAAATTTGAACAATGAGAAAGTTTTTACACAGGTTTTCGTTAGGCGATCCAAATATTATATCAACATAAATTTGAACAAGGAGAAAGTTTTTACCTTCCCTTTTAATAAACAAGGTAGTATCTAATTTTCCTTTGACAAAACTATTTTGCATTAAAAACTTACTTAACATGTCGTACCAAGAGGTGCTTGTTTTAAACCATAGAGAGCATTTTTCAGTCTGAATATTGAGTCTGGTCTCTTTGGATCTTCAAATCCAGGAGGTTGTTCAACATAGACTTCTTCTTGGATAAATCCATTTAGGAATACACTCTTGACGTCCATTTGGAATAACCTGAAATTTTTATAATAGGCAAAAGCAAGTAATAATCTAATTATTTCTAACCTGGCTACTGGTGCATAGGTTTCATCATAATCTATCCATTTTTCTTGCATATATCCTTTGGCCACAAGTCTTCATTTGTTCCTTATCACTTTTCCTTTTTCGTCCAACTTGTTCTTGAAAACCCATTTAGCTCCAATAATGGATTTACCTTTTGGTTTGGGAGTTAACTCCCATACATCGTTAATGCTAAACTATTTGAGTTCTTCTTGCATTACTTCAATCCAGCTTTCGTTAGCTAAAGCTTCTTCTATGCTTTTGGATTATATTTCAGAAATAAGTGCCACGGTGCTAGACTCTTCTTGCCTTTTGGATCTGGTACGAATCCCTTTATTAATATCACCAATGATGAATTCTATGGGATGAATAGATTTGTGCTTCCAGTTGCTTGATGGTCTAGCAAGAAGCTGTTCTTCTACTTCAATTAAATCTTTAACTTCCTTTTGCTGATTTTTAGAGGTCCGAGCTGCTTCAAGGGAGGTAGACTTTGTAGAGTTTGGAGCTGGTTCAGATTCTCCATGATGAGTCTGAATCAGTTAATTTTGCAAAGAGTCTTGGAATTTGACATTCGTAGACTCTTCCACGGACTGAGTCTTTTTGTTGAATACTCTGTAAGCTTTGATGGTGGTTGAATATCAAGAAAGATTCCTTCATCTGATTTTTCTTCAAACTTACCAGTTTGATCATTTGCATTTTTTAAAACAAAACATTTGCAACCAAATACATGAAAGTAAAAAACAATTGGCTTCTTTCCTTTGAATAACTCATAAGAGTTTTCTCCAAAATGAACCTTAAAAAGACCCTGTTAATAATATAACATGCTGTAGAAGTTGCTTCCGCCCAAAAATGATAGGAAATACTACTTTCTATTAAAAGAGTTCTTGTCATCTCCTGCAAAGATCTATTCTCTCTTTCCACAACTCCATTATGTTCTGGAGTGTATAGAGAAGAAAAAACATGCTGAAAACCTTATTCATCACAAAAAATTTCAAAGTCTTGATTTTCAAACTCACCTCTATGGTCTATTCGTATGCTTGAAATAACATATCCTTTCTCGTTCTAAACTTTCTTAGCAAACTTTGAAAAGTAAGAAAATGCTTCAGACTTACTTGCTAGAAAGTAAACCCAAGTGAATCATGAATAGTCATCAACGATTACTAGACAATATCTCTTTCTGCCTATGCTTCTCATTTTGGTTGGTCCAAAGAGATTCATATGCAGAAGCTGCAAAACACGATTAGTAGAAACCTGATTTAATGGTTTAAAAAACTTCTAACATGTTTTCCCAATACACATGGTGTGCATAAGTCAGATTTTTGAAACTTCAGGTTGGGCAATCTTCGAACGAGATTCTTAGAAGAGATTTTGGTAATCTGCTTCATATTGACATGGCCAAACTTTCGATGCCAAAGATTTGCTTCATCTTGAATTGAAATTAGATATTGAGGCTTCTCTAGTTTTATATCCAGAAAATAGATGTTCCCATGTCTTCGTCTAGTAAAAGATTGTGAAAGATCTTTGCTAGTTCCTAAACATATTCCTTATTGAAAATTGATCTTGAATCCAGTGTTGTACAATTGACTTATATTAAGCAAATTGTAATTGAGTCATTCCACTAAAGAAACATTGTTGATTATGAGACTACCAATTCTTACTGTTCCACACCCAACAATTTTCCCTTTGATGTTTCCACCAAAAGAAACTTTTCCACCATTAACTTGCATATAAAGTAGCTTGAATCTCTAGTCATATGCCTTGAATAGCCGCTATCCAGATAACATTTAACATTTTTCTTGATAGTGACCTGCAATTAAAAAAGAAACTCAAACTTTCTTTGGTACCCACATTTTCTTGAGTTCAAAGGAGTTAATATAATAAGCTATCTTTGCTCATTCTTTCTTAACAGATCTCCAAACCATAGGACATTCTTTCTCAAAGTGTTCTGAGCTGTTACACTTAGAACATTTGAGAGCACTTCACCCAATAGGTTTTACAAGGACTTTATGAAAATGATTTATGTAAAAAAAATTTGTAGGCCTTTGTTTGATTCTTTCTTTCACTTTTAGAAAATCAATTAGAGAAATAGTTTCAGAAGTCATTCCCAAGCCTGATTTGTTAAAGTAAGGTCTTTGTACTGAAAAAATATTTTCCAATTTCTGTGATCCTATTGAAAACCTTTTTGAAATATTTGAAATGTCATTTTTAGAAATGTATATTTTTTTTTTAAAGAGAGTTTGCATTTTTTTTTAAGAAACAAAGTTTTTATCTAAATTTTCAAACTTTTCTTTACATAAAATCTCATGTTGCTTCAATGTAGAATTTTCCCTTTTTAGCTCGGAAATCCTCTTGAGAGAAGTTTTGAGACTAAGACACAGTTCATCAATGTATTTCGAGACTTTAGTAAGGATTTTTAAATTACTTACCTCAATTTCACTATCTAAGTTTGAGTCTATATCTATTTCAGAGTTTGAGTCTGCTTCTGATTTTGCCATTAGACAAATGTTGGCATAATCTTCATTACTTTATTCGCATTCAATATAACTACATGTCTCTACCTTGAGAGCCTTCTTGTATTTCTCAGCTTTTCCTTTCTTTTTCTTCAACATGAGACAGTTGCGTCTGATGTGTCCCTTTTTCTTGTATTCAAAACAGATCACATCTTTATTAGATTTATCATCCTCAGTTGATTTGTTTTGAAACTTTTGAGTGCTTTGTTTCTTCCAATTGAATCTTCTTCCCTTTTTGTTCAGTTTATTGAACCTCTTCATCATAAGAGCTAATTCTTCATCATTCATATCATCTTCAGAGCCTGTAACATCAAAATCATCGTTAGATCTCAAAGCAATTGACTTCTTACCTTTGGGATCTTCTTCTTCATTAATTTGCTCCACTTCATAAGACTGAAGTGTGCCAACCAATTCGTCTACAGGAAGTGGCATGATCCTTTGTGTTTCCCTTATTGAAGTCTTTACATGATTCCAGTATTTGGAGAGTCCACGCAGCAACTTGTTAACTTTCATGGGTCTTGAGATTGGTTGTCCCCAATACTCTAGACCATTTACAATTTATGTAAAACGATTAAATATGTCAGTAATAGATTCTCCTAGCCTCATCTTGAAGGCTTCATACTGTCCGAGTAGAATATTGATCATTGTCTCTTTCACTCGATCGGTTCCTTCATAGGTAATGTGCAACATGTCCCAGACTTCTTTGGCTATTTCACAAGAAGATATTCCGTTATACTCAGTAGGAGATAGTGCACAATATAAAGAGTAAATTGCTTTAGCATCAAGAGCTTGTCTCTTAGTTATTTCTTCTTGAGTCATCTCGCCAGCGTCTGCAACTTCTTTTCACTTTTCTGAAACTAATGTAGTTTTTGGAATAATTTCTTTTTCTACTACATCCCATTCCAGAGGGTCTTTTGATCTTAGGAATGCCTTCATCTTATTTTTCCATATGTTATATTCATTTCCATCAAAATAAGGCAATCTAGTATTGCTTTAGCCTTCAACCAAAACTGGAGCCAACATACTAGTCATGGATCTTTAACTCAGAAGTAAAAATACTTCAATTAATTGAGTCCACATGCTCTGATACCAATTGACAACGCTAGTATGAACACCTGGAGGGGGATGAATATGTGCTAAAAAGGTTTTTGCGAGACTTAACAACTTAATTCAACTTATAATAAAAACGGTAGACTGAAGATATAAAAGATTGTAAGCTGATATATAAGATTGCGAATTAAGTAAATAGATTAGGGAAAGAGAATTGGAACACAAGATTTATAGTGGTTTGGCTTAGACCAAGCCTACTTCCACTCTTCTGCACTAATAGCCCACTGGCTGGATTCCATTAAGAATCAAAAGAGATTTTATAGTATCACGTCCTTGATTCTACAGTGTAGAGACTCTGCTACACTTCCTCAAGGTCTCACAAGAATTTGATCTCTTTTTTTAATACAGTTTAAGCTTGACAAATTGTAACAACAAAGAATTAAGAGTTTCAGACTTTGGAATTTCTCTTTCACGCACACACTTAGATAACTTGAGCATCCTCCTTATATACTCCTCCATGCCATCATAACCGTTGGCACATTCCAAAGGAGTTCTTCTAATTTATCCGTTGGACAAAATCAATTCGGAAGATCTCGAGTTATTTAAGGATTGTGATGATAGCCCACCAATCCCGCTCGTTCATACAATTATGATCTAGGTTTCCATAAGTAGAACCTTCCAAGTATCCTTCGCCATTCAACGGATCTAATTATTCAAGTTGATTTCAATAAGAATAATTGATCACGAGATGCTATATCCAACCGTGAGATATTCTTCAACCGTACGAATTAAATCCTTAAAGATATACTTGTATCTGGATAAGTCTTCTTCATTGGATGAAACTTTTCTTCGTTAGTTTGGAAACTATTAGTGAGGACAGACTTTAAATCTTGAGTATGGAGATCTTCGGATTTTGACGATAGAGTCTACAAGTCTTCAAACTAGACTAATGGAAACATTTTGTCAACTTCAAAACAGATAATGAAGTTTTCTCCAACACTTAAGTGATCCAACGGAAACTTTTGGCATCAAAGTGAGTCGTGCACAACTTTTGACACTGATAATGTACTTACCCCCAATCTCAAGTAAGCTACTGTTACAAACTAACTGAAGCTAGCCACTGCAAAGTTCTGGATTCGTCAATGAGAATTGAGGACTATGGAGTGTACAAAGCAAATTTTACAGTTTTACTGCTTGGAGTGCATGTGGCTTGATAGACAAAGGCTACATATCCATGCTCGACGTAGAGAGGCACTGAAACTCTTGTTGTCAATGCTCAAACTAGGAATAGTCGACCAACATCAAGCTAAAGGAGTTGTGCTTTCACTGTATGACAAATTGACTTGCCAAGCCAACAGAATCGTGCATTTTTTTTTCCTGTAGTACTTCTGGAACCTACATTTCCATTCCAATCAACAGTACTGTGCTTTTTAGTTTTTTTTTTTTTTTTTTTTTTTTAAAAAAATAGTGTTGTGCTTTAGAGGAAAATTTGTACTTTTATTTATCAGTTCTTGTGAGACATCTTCAACTCTACCAACCAGAGATTCGATTCTAAAAATAAAATACAAATGATCCCAAGTCTCAATCATCTCCCAACAATAAAAGAAACAAATAAAAAGAGACTTCAATTTACTATGACAATGATTCGACAATTTCATTAGTCAAACGGAAGGCAACTTCGGTCTTGTTTGGACGAAGTGATTGTAAAACGGTGATCCATTTTTGGAAAATCTTAGTGTGAAATATGGGCTTTGAAAAGTAAAAAGTTATAAAAAGAAAGAAAGAACAAAAGGGTTGAAAAGTCAAAGAAAAGGGGACAAGGGGGCCTTCAGCTCAATTATAAGGAAGCAACGTAGAGAGAGAGAGAGAGAGAGAGAGAGTGAAGACCGAGAGCCCACTCGGGGGAAAAAGAGGAAGAGAAGAGCGGAGAAAAAAGAAGAAAGGAGGGAGGGAAAATTTTTACCGAGCTCACAATCTGGACACCCCGCGAAGCTGACTCAACTTTGTTTTGCAACGCTGGTAAGTGTTTGCACCCTTCGTTCATTTAATCGAGGACGTCATCAACAATTACCCGGAAAACAAGGTTGGCTTTGCAAGGCCCTGTGAAAATCGTAGACTGTATCATAAAGGAATAGCCACGAGGAACGAGCAGAGTGGCTGACTCGGCGTCGCAAGCTGCGTCCCAGGCCATCTTGAACGCATCCGTATCGTTGGTGACTCCATCACCTTTGGCACCAAATTTTCGCACATTGAATGTGGAAATGGGTTCTGCATCACCACCACTGTAACTGGGGCTAGCAGCATTGGCCGGCTCGGGTGCTGGTGTGGGTGTTACCGAGATTTGAGACACAGCAGGCAAATCCTTCTTCTTCGTGAGGTGACTGTGAGTCCTCCCATCAGTTGGAGGAAGCAACACGAAGAGTGACAAGAAAGTGAGCACGGCAAGGGAAAGTAGTGAGCGTGTCATGGTGAAGAGATTTGCAAACTTGGGGAAAGATGAGTGACTGAGGTTATGGGAGCAATGTGTAGTTATTTAAAGAAGTCACCCAAACTATCACTATCCTAGAATAATAGGCTCCTTTCTCCACTAGGGTGTGGCGCGTAGCCGTAATTCGAGTTCACGCTCAATTTTTCCTAGGATTCAAGGAACCTGACTCAGATTATGACAGGGCTGTGCTTTTCTGAAGTGAGCAAAGAGGCAAAAGAAAGATGAACCCACGTTCTGGGGAAGTCCAGGAAAATCAAGTTGTGTGGAGCTATCCTGAGCCTGCGAAAGTGATGACCACTTTGCGTTGAGGCACCGGAACAAGTTGCGAGGCTGTTCTTTCAAATACACACAGACAGTGGCCAGTTTCGAGAGTTTGGAGGATGATGTGTGAGAGGCTGCCGGGAGTTCCGGGCCGTTTTTATACTAGGAAAAGAGTTGGTTAGTGGGAGGTTACTTTTTGGGAGGGTCGGTCCTTGTGGGAGGATTATAATAATGACACAAGACCGACCAGTTCCAATATAGGATTGGCTTTCGTTGGTGTCTGGGAATAGTGGAGGGTGCACATAGCACTTGGGCATGCATGACAAAGAGAGAGAGTAAAGCCTGGAGGAGAATATTTAGAGCTCGTCAGATGTGGGTTGTGGGGAAATTGCATTGGGAAGACCAAGCTTTTCTTGCAGAGAGACAGTTTCAGCTTCATTCCCTCCTGTTGGGCCAAAAGAATGTACAAAAGAGTAGGTGAGGTGAGAGGCATTTCAAGATGAGGCAGAGGGTTCCAAAATCAGTCACCCCAAAAAGGAGGATGTGTTCTTTTTCACTTCTGAGGGACCGAGGGACACATGCAATTTTTTGGGGCAGTTCCATCATGATCCACCCACCCACTCCCCAAAAAGCTTCCATGGCAGTTCCTAACTAAAAGTGGCCTTAGTTGGCAGGTTCACAGTATTATAGTTTTCGCAATCTCGTTGGTTGGATATTTCACACGACCAGCTATGTTAGGTATGTTAAAGAAGGTATAACAATAACCGACAAAACGAAGGATGTGATGTGGCCTTTCATTTCGCGCCCGAGTGCTCTCAACGTAAAAGTGACAGGCCATTCTTAATGCCACATAAAAGTATGTTTAGAAAATTAAAGCCGAAAGCGAAACCTCAAACTCTCCAAGCGTTGGAATGTATGTTATAATGTAATGGATTGAAACAGACGTGAGTTCATTGGACTCAAGTGTCGTAAATTCTTTCTAAGCAACTTTTCTCTGTCTTGCGTTCCTTGGTGCCATTCATAGTATTGTCGGATTTCATGCCTTTTTAACGGTCTTCCAAGGAGCAGTCACCGGACTGGATTTCTCGTATTTCATTTAGAGTTTTCTCTGCGAAATACTAGATGCATAGCCTTCAAGGAGCTGATGGAGAGGTTTACCGTTAGTCTTTGATAGATAGGCAGAGAGATTGGTCTTAGTTTAACATTTTGATGAGGCGCCCAACTTCATCTTAATATGCTACTCATAACTGGTGATGGTTTTGAATATAGAATCGGTTCTCAAGCTCGACTCATTCAAGACGCGTTTGATAACCATTCTATTCCGGGGAACAATTTTTTAATAGAAATAGTTTGTTCTATTTCTGTTCCCGGGAACAATTTCTAAGTCTAAAAACGTGCTTGAAACTGCAAAAAAATTCTATTCCAAGAATTGAAATGTGTTTGGTAAACTTGTATAATTTTGTCATTTCTTTTAATTTTTCAATATATATATATATATATATATATATATATTTTTATTTATTTTTCCATTTTTTTCTTCTTTTTTTCCTGTTTTCTTTTGTTTTCCTTCTTCCTCCTTTGTGGCCGGTCGTTAGCCACGGTGGTGGTCTCGCAATCGGTTGGGCGAGGTCTAGTGAGCTCGCCGGAGCCTTGCCAGGCCGTCACGAGGCTTGGCCTCACTAGATTTGGGTGAGGGTGAGCCTCGCCAGTGGCCTCGGTGGCCAGGCAAGCCTCGCCAAACCACGGGCAAGGCTCAACCTCGCCCAAGCGACGCGAGGTCAGCCTCGCCAAGGTCCGGCAACGCTCCGGCAAAGTCGCCGGCCCTCATTGGCTAGTTGCTAGCCCTCATCGGCCGATCACTGACCATGGCCGAGGCCGACGATCAGCCAAAAGGAGAAAGAAGGAAATAAAAGAGAAGAAGAAAAAAGAGAAGAAAAAAAGGAGAGAAAAATTGATTCTTGGAATTGTTCCCGAAAACAAAAAACTACTTTTTTCTACTTCTTATTTCTGTTCTAAATTTGTTTTCAGAAAAAAAATAGATTTTTATTCCTAAGAACAAAAATTTTACTAAACACGTTTCTATTCTTCTTCTTTTTTGTTAGGGGAACGAAAACACTTTTTAACAAATAGGCCCTTAATGACTGATCAAACTTGACTCAATTTTCGTCACGTCCTCAACAAGTTCGGATGGCCCAATTATGGAACCTTGCATTAGATTTGCCTTCAATAGTACTTGTCTGGAATTGATTGCGACGATAATCAAGTGATCATGCTTCTTTTCTCCGTGGGTAAGGCAACTTGGGTCAACAACCACCGCGTGGGTTGCTCCATAACTTGGGTCAACAACGACTGCGGAACTCAGGGCCTATCGCAGCGGAGATCGTTTCCAGGGAAATCGCATTGGAAGAAGGCAAAAAGAAGGCGACAAAAGGCGACGAGAGAATAGTCACAAGCGAATACGACGGCATCTTAGGGTTGACAAAGCAAGTGACGTTACATATGTACCTACCTAACTAATTACTGAAAAATAAATTTCAATCCAGCAATGAAATAAATTAGTCTTTTCTAATGCACACCATATGTAATTTCAGGATAAAGCTTCACACACCTCATTTTAGACCTACCTAATTAATTTCCAGATCTTCTATATATGTAAATCAAAATCTTCCACGCCATGGCGCTACCACTTGTTGTTTCCTAAGTCATCTGCTTTGCACATAAAAGAAGAAATAATGAAGAATCAACGGAAGCCGAATCAACAAGGGAGATTTATTTCTTCAAAAGGCTCTAAATCACCAATTCCCTACATGTATCATCCTCCCTAATGATTTTGCACGTAAACAGCAACCCCGGTCACCATGTCGAGTGTGTCAGGCATGTCCTCCGAAATCGCGGCGAAGCTAGGATCGAGTGCGCCGTTGCATTCGAGCACATCCACGACCTTAGGCTTTGCCCGAATTATTTACTCATAATCTCTCTGTCGAATATTGATGGCACTTGTTCAAATCGCCCTTGATCTTCTGGTACATGGAAAGGCAGATCTCACAGCCTTTTTCGCACCGATAGATCCGCGGTCCCGTCACGAACTCGAGCATAATTTTGGTAAATGAGATCCGCCTCGCTCATGGTCAATTCGATCGAGATGAGCGAAAGCAAAGGAACATCCGCTGAATTAGTGCGCGGATTGTTCTCCAAGAGGTTCGTGCAGCAGTCCGGGATTTTCGCCGGGAGGCAAATGATATGTTTTGTATCTTGGGAAATTGCAAAGGAAGAAGGTACAAAGAAGAAGAAGATGAAGAGTGATGAAGTGAGAATGGTACTAAGACATGCAAAAGAAGATGAGGCCTTTTTGGCTGTCGACTGGATGGATTTTGTGTTATATATAAATCAAGTACGTATGTTGAGACATGTCTTAGCCAAAAAGGAAATATAAAAGAAAGAAAGAAAATCGTTTGGACATAAATATGCCGCAATTAGTACATTCCAATTGTGCAATTTTCGTACCCCTATTTTGATCACGAATAGTCCGGTTCGAAATTTCTACAGACCAAGCTGCTCTCTTGCCAGCATTGAGAGATAATAACCAAGACTTCATCGAAATGATGGATATTTCCAAGTAAATATAAATTATGAGGAAAATTTGTCCAAAATTTTTTAAACATATTGCACTTTTCATCAATTCAATCCTAAAACTTTAAGTTTTGCCAATTAAGTCCATGTGACTATTTTAGCCGAGAATTACTGAAGTGAATGCTGGCTGTTTTACATAGCATGGCCGGCACTGAGTTGACCTTTTTTAATAATAATTTTATAATTTTATAAATTTTATCTAGTTTTTTGGTTTTTTTTCTTTTCCTTTTCTTTATTTTTGTTTTTGTTTTTCGAATTGGATGAGGGCTCACAGCCCTCGTTGTTGCTAGTGAGGGCTCGCGGCCCTCACTGTTTTTGACAAGGGCTTGGCGGCCCTCTCCCAACACCCTAGCTGGCCACAACAATAATGCCACAGCCACAACACCTTCACTGACCAATCGAGGGTACGCAATACCTTAGCCAAGTCCAATGAGGGTGCTGCAACTGTCAACAACCCTGAGCAAAGGCATTGGAACCCTCACCGAGTCTAAGCAAAGGTGGGGGCATGCCCTCGCTTTGGCTTGTGTGGGCCACGACACCCTCACCTCGTGCCAGCAAGGGTCGCTGACCCTTGCCATCCCTCGATCCATAGTACCAAAAAAAAAAAAAGATTAAATAAATGGAAAGAAAAAAAACCATAAAGAATTAAAAAATCAAAAAAATTATTTAAAAATGTCTACATCAATGGTGGTAAGAATCGTCCTACACCAACCATGACCGTAGGATAGTCACAGTCAGCATTCACTTCAGCAATTTACAATCAAAATTGGCATCATGAACTTAATTTATAAAATTGAAATATTTAAAACTAAATTGATAAAAGTATAATAAGTTTAAAAAAATTGGATAATTTTCTCATTTTATGATGCCTATTATATCTTGTATTACCATTCAAATTTTAGGATATAGTTTAATTAAGCAAGAGCATATCAAGAAGCTCAATGTTTGAAATAGAGCTTGAAAATCTTAGCTTACTCAAGCTGAGTCATGAATAATAAATTTTAACGGCAATTCAATCAATTATTTTCTAATAAGGAAATTGATCGAATTATAATATCTAACACTTCGCTTTGATTAGATTGAACAACCATGGTCGACAGACATAGACTTTTTTTTTAACACAAGTAATTTTAACAATATTTTGTAGATAAATTCAGTGACGGCAGCAGCAAATGTTTACTAAAGCCGATTTAAACAATTCATTTACTAAATGATATTAAAGATTGTTATTAATTATTGCATATGACTTGACCACTTTACCAGAAATTAATTCTGCTTACTGTTCACAAAAAAGAAATTATTGCGTCTAAGAATCTACATATGTGCAATGTGACTAATTTACTAACAAAATTCTTTTCCCAACCAATTTACTAAGCCATTTTTACATCCAAAATACTCTTTAGTAGAGTCCATTTATTTTGCGGAAAATGAATAATTTGAAATCATTTTCCTAAAAATGATCGTTTGTATCGCTTACAAAAATAAATGCACCAAAAATACTTTCATTGTCCACAAAAATATTCATACATAAATTGTTGTTGATAGTGAAAAAATATTTCATTAGCTAAATATTTTAAACGGTACAAATAATCATTAATAAACATGTTTTCTAAAACATTCGTTGTCTGTGAAATAAAACAAACCTAATTTGATTGTCAATTACATTTCTAGCCCGAATTAATCAAAACTATTTGCATCTTTTCACTTTAAAGTTATGAATGTTTACCTTTAACTCCTCTTATGTATTCTTTCCCCCCAGTGGCGCAGTTGACTTTGGGCTCCCTCCCTCTCACAAAGGGGAGGAGTTCGAATTCTAGAAGCGTCACGTTCACACGACTCAAACGTGGCTAGGTCTGTGATGGTGGCTCAGTTCGCCCCGAGTTTACGTCTAAGCTGCCGGCCGACAGCAGTTCCCGGGTCATTAAAAAAAAACAATAGAAAGCAATTTTTGTCACATATGACATCTTGGAATGCTGTAAAATAGACTATTGGGACAAAACTGTTTCATCTTACTTACGAATTCAGAAGGAGATGATGAAAACATCACAGGTGAAAATTGACTAGAGGGGCACTCAAATTCAATAATTGTAGTTGTAAGGACTGACTTCAGGCTTCACTTGCCGATGATAGTATATGCTTTGGGCCGGAGCCCACGTAACTTTAAAACGGGAATCATTGGTAGTTAAGATTGGACTTTTTTAACACTTTTCCTCATGAAGCTGTTACTGAACTATCCCCCAGGAGTTGGTCAAGTAAAATATAGTGGTAAAACACCGCATTCGTCCCCATCTTCTCGTCCCCCGTTCTTCATCTTCCAAGGTGGCGATTCATTGAACTTGGACTTTACTTTGCTCTCTCTCTCTCTCTCTCTCTCTCTCTCTCTCTCAATACTTCATATTACAGCACGGCTATAGTTTCTCTCTCTCTCTCTCTCTCTCTTTCAATACTTCATATTACAGCACGGCTATAGTTCAAGTCACATTCGAGGTTTTCTAGGGTCATATAAAGGCCATCGTCTTCTTCGCTGCTTATCAAGACGCCAAAAGAAAGACAAGCTTCAATCTCTGGTGTTTCAAGATCACTCTGATCTTTCAGTAGTGAGAAAATGGCAAACGATTTTTGGGCGAGTCTGCCGTCAAACGTGTTGTGGGGGCAGCAAGAAGACCACTATGTAAGCGAGATTGATGAGCCGAGGCGGTCTTTCCTCAGCGAGCACACCAGGAGAAGCGATGCCAGCGTGATCACTTTACCAGTCCCGGGGACTGCAACACTGATGCCGGCAAGGTTCTCAGCCGCGTCATCCCTGGATTCCCTGGATGTGGGGAGGAAGATAGAGAGCGCGTCACCGGAGACTGCAAGGCACTTGGCGTTAAGGATGTACAAGAGCTTGAAGAGGCACGGGTTGAGGAGCGAAGCCAGAAGAGCGTTCACCAGAGAAGTAGTAGAAGGCGACGTGATCTCCGAAGTGGAGGAGATCAAGAACGTAGGAGATGAGGATGTGAGGAGGAAGTCAGAGGAGCTTCTGGGAATGGAGTACTTGCTGAAGGATGGTTTGGTGAGTTATCTGCGGGACATGGCCAAGATCACACCCCCAATCCCTCAACAGGTAAAATGCCACGTGACTCTCTTTGTATTCTCTAACGTGCCATCTATAAACCATGACATGCCATTAGGGGTGTGCATGGTCCGGGTGAGCAGTCCCGGCCTAGAACTAGGAACTGCACGCTAAGGACCAATTCCAATTGGAACCATCCGTTAGTTGCATGGATTCACCCGAGAACCAAACTGCCGGTCCGGTCTAATTCCCGGGTGGATCCATGGAACCGGTCTCACCAATAATAATATCGTTTTCCAAATCCCGCCGTGAGTATTCTTCTTTAAATCGAACCGGCTTAATTAAGGGTACAATCTTTCTTTATTTTTATTGGAAAACACTACCAAAGGTTTTTTTTTCCCCTATTTTTGAATCATTTCAGTTGAAATCTAAAATATTCTTTAAGTTCAAAGTTATGGATGATTGTCATATATAGATCGTCTTTTCCTTTATCCCCTAACAATGCTCAATCTCTTACAACATTTGCTTTACTGATTTTTTTTTCTGTAGAAACAATTCTACCGATACTCCACATATTCTTGAACATAGTGTCCTATGTGAGTCCCAGAAGTATCATTTGAATGAGCCATTTGTTGAGTTGCTAAAAAGCAACTTACACACTTTACTAAATTCTTAAAAAACATGAAAACCTTAAGAGGAGATAAAGTCCTAAAATTTAGGTTTGCCAATTTGTAATTTCGAAATTTATTTTAATATTAAAAATGAATATATTATTATAATATAATTGGTTCGGTCCGAGTAAGTGGATCCGCCCATAGAACTGGGAACTAGATCGGTACCCACCAGTTACCATAAATTGGAATCGGGAACCGGACCAATTCCCTCAAAAATCACTGGTTCCGAGCAGTTCCGGTCCGCTTCCAAACGGTCTGGGCAAGTCCCGATTCTTTTGCATACCCCTAAATGCCATCCAGTCTTGTCCAGACAATTTCTGCGACAGTTCATATACTCAACTTGAATGAGAACGTCGATAGCATATAGATCACGAAGAATCAAGAGGCGATCTCGGCCGCCCTTTTTCGGAATTCAACAGCACAAATTCTATTACACGCTAAGAACTTCATCGAAGAGCACGATAGTCTTGTCGCGAACTTAAGGAATATTTAATATATGAGCATGAAATTATGATCACAGCGTATTCATGTGATGCGATATCTGTGGCATCTTAGTTGTTTCTTGGCTGGAGCTCCTCGTTTTGTCATTTTTCTCTTCCTGATTGTGACAGATATTTCCTTATCGGGCCCCAGGCTTTGACACAAATTTTTGTAATCCTTCAATCGACAATATCAAATACAATAAGTGATTCGTGCTCCAGTTGACCGTAGTTTTAAATGTCTTCACCTATTCTTGCAAATGGCCGGCCACGCATTCATACGTTATAAATGAAAATTTAACGTTGTCTGTTAGCCAAAATAAAATGAAACTGTGACTGTCGATGGCCATGTAGTTTTCCATTTAAACTCTGCATAGTAAGCTAAAGATCATTCCTGATTACGCACAAAGTAGACCCAAAGTGAGAATGTGATTATGATACCAGAGCATAATCGCCGGAAACAGAACATGAATGTAAAGTAAACATGAATCTATCCAACGATTCATTGACATAAGCAGCTTCTTACGGTTTTAGTAAATATTGAATTGTCTTGCAGGTGGTTCGATTCTCTGGCATTAAATATTCTAGAAACTGTCAAATCTCCTCTGGAGGATATGCAACCTTCGGGAATAAATTGATGGGATGTTTCTTAGGGCCGATCAAGACTATACTTAAAAGAAAAGGCTCGATACGGATGCAGATCCTAGAGGGAGTGGATGGATACATCATGCCGAGCTCGATGACTCTATTACTAGGACCTCCGGGTAGATGAAAATTTCCTCTAATACTGCAATGATACCTATCGAATGATAAATTTGAAGAGGCCACCTCTCAATCAATAAGTCAAGTAATGTCAATAATAGCAAACATTTCTGTCGAGTGATGATCCATTTGATATACAATTTTGCAGGAAGTGGAAAGAGCACCCTCCTAGAAATCCTAGCAGGCAAAGCTAAAGTAACTCCTAACTCGAGCTTGGAAGGCTCGGTGATGTACACCGACAAATCCGTTACTGATGTATGCCGTAGCAGACTCATTGCATATGTCAATGGCCAACTTAACAAGTGAGTCTTCTATCGCCTGAATAAAGATTAGACAAGGCTTACGCTTTAAATTTTGTCTAATCTCAGATAAGCACATGGTCATGCCCTGATTTAATTAACAGCATTTTCTCTGATTGTAAGCCTCAACCCTTTTTCTGGTAAATCTTCAGGCACATTCCATTTTTATCGGTTAGAGAGACACTTGAGTTTGCAAGGGATTGTACCCAGGGTCTGCAGCCAGAGAACTTCACTCCTCAGATGAGGAAATTCTTTGCACATGCACTAGTGGAAGGCCAAGATCCATTCTTGGAGTATGTTTTAGCAATTTTAGGTTTGAAGGAAGTTGAGCACAAACTAACCGGAGAAGGCTTCTCTGATTTCGATCGCCAGAAGCTCACAACGGCTGAATTGGCACTCGGAACATACTCTGTCATGATTTATGACCAACCATTTTCTAGTTCTGATCTTGCAGCCACCTACAACCTAGTCGACACCCTACGCACCATCAGCAGAATTCAGCATTCATCTGCAATTATGTCGTTGACCCAACTCTCCCAAGAAATATTCGATCTTTTTGACCGAGTTATACTGCTCAGTGATGGCCATGTTCTCTTCCAAGGTAGTCGCCATGACGCCATCCCATACTTCACAAAATTCGGGTTAGTATGCGGATGAGTTTTGGGTGTACGGTTAAATGTTGTGATGGTTTTTGCTAGCGTAGAGCCAACATTATGTCATTGACATCATGTGCAGGTACATAAAACCATTGCATGTGGAATCAAATGAGTTTCTTGAAGACATAGCAGCCGGAGATGGGTCCAAGTATATGGCACCGGAAGCAACATCCCCGACTCTAGAGGAGCTTATTGAGTGCTACAACGCTTCAGATCACTACAAGGACATACTGAGGATTGTGCATGGAGATGAGGTAAAGCATACCTATTGGGTAGACAGCGAGGCGGGACTTGGGTTGACTTTCAAGACACCATCCAAGTACCATTGTGCAGTTAATGCACAGCCAAGAAAAGCGACAGGTGAGCAGCCCTGAATGTTGCGAAACATGACTATTAGTCTGTTCATGTCAATAACATCCATATCAGCCAATTTAAGCAGCCAAAGTCATATATCGACATATGACGAACCCTAAGATGTGGGTGACTATTGTTACTTTGCTGCAGAATTGGTGGTTGCCAAGCTATCAAGCAAAATAGTGCATTTAGGGGGAATAGAAAGTACCGGGAGAGTTCAGGTTGGGGATGTAGTGACCGCAATATCCATAAACAATGATGAAACGCAATATCTCTCAGTTGGACCCCAAAGGCCACAACATGAGCGAGCCTCACACGTATACGCCATCCTAATGCAGGCGAGAGGGTATATTCGTCTCCAAGTTGAGCGTTACAAAGAAGAGGTATGAGAGACATCTTTTGCGACTACAGCTTTTTGGTCTTCTTTCCTAAGAGCCTCAGTGTGCAATAAGATAAATTTGATAAAAAAAAGAGTGTCATGAATGAAATGCAAAGAAATGCTTGAGAAAGTTGAGCATGATATAAAGAAAGAAAATGACTAGCCTGCTCATAACAGCTAATAATTTCTCATCGTGTAGGAAGATGAGAACCAAGCTCAATTGAAGCAATTCCGGAGGCCGTTCGTCCAGACGTGGTGGGAGTCTACTCAAACACTCATCAAGAGGCAATTCAAGATCACAAAGAGGCTTCATGCTATAATCAAATTGAGGCTTTTCCAGGTCACAAACTTATGCTATCATAAGATCCTAAGTTTAACTACCTCAAGGAACATGTTTAAGTGAGAGCCAAGTTCACAGAATGATAGAAATTATATGAGATCCACTTTTGCGTGAAGTTTGCTCCATTCAAGAAATTAGTGGCACATACGTTAATTTTGCAGGCAATTGTACTGGGCTTATTTGTGGGAACACTATTCTACAAGCTTGGCAGCAATTACAACCAACGGCATATGAACTCAGTAAGGTCCCTCGGATTTGTGTCCACAATGAGCATTATGCTCATAAATTTGGTGCAGCTTCCTATCTATTTGCTCCAGAGGCCAATATTCTACAAGCACAAGGCTCAGAGATTTTACAGGGTCTCCTCCTATGTCGTTGCCCATTGCATAGTCAACCTACCGCAGACCCTATTGGAAGTACGCCACCTAGTTTGTTTCCTTCTTAAATTTAACATATTCGAGAACCGAGATAAAACTCCAACATATCTTTTACATTGTGCAGGCAATAGCATATACAGTAGGTGCCTATTTTCTAACCGGGCTATCATTAACAGGAAATGGAGCACCATTTTTCCAGTATTTGCTACTCCTATTCTTGGTCGCATATTTCGGATCAGCAGTATTTTTCTTTCTCAGTGCGATTTCCTCAATCCCAGAAGTTGGGAATGCCTTGGCAGGTATAGTCATCTCCTTTAAGGATCCGAATCACAATGCTTTTTCATTAAAAATTAGATGGAAAGGGCACAAAATGGTGAGGTCATTTTGCTTTGTTTAATCTAATCCTGCATCAACTGAAAAGCTCACAAAAATTGCATCTTTTTGGCAGGACTAGTTGTTTCAATCTTCCTGCTGTTCAGTGGTTTTCCGATTTACCCATCCAATGTGCCAGTATACTGGAAATGGCTAGTCTACGCGAACCCAATCCACTGGGCCAACGTCTTATATTGCAAGGCTCAATTTGAAAATGACTATCAAGATCCTTGCTCTGGCTACCAACTCCAACTTGCCTTCTGTGCTCAATTCCCTGACATGACCGTTGGAAAAGCATACCTGGAATATTATCAGCTGTCTGAAGATGCTAAAAACCCCTGGCTCCCTTATGTCGTTCTTATTGGGTGGACTTTCATTGCCAACTTCCTCGGATTACTAGGACTAAAGAAGATAGAATTCACAGAAACTAGCCAATCCTTACCCTCTATCAGATCGTCCCCAACAATCAGCAACTATAAAAAGGACATGGAGAGGGAGTTTCAGTCACTGGAAAGTCACAATGAACAAACCAATAGTTTTGAAGCTTCTCAAATTTCTGGACGACAAAGAGATGGAAACATAAGGGACAATGGCCGAGTTGAAGAATGGGTAGAGCAGTTCAGCATCGATATGGAGAGGAATGGACTAGGCATTTCTGTAGAGCCAATAACTCTCCTTTTTGATGATCTATCATTCATGTGGTATATCTTATCCCCTTGGCATTTTCCTTTTACGTATTCCCATGCTATATTGACTATATGAGTTTATATTTGCTTGCTCTACCCATTTGCACACTATCTAACACCCTACTCTCCCTAAATAAGGTACGATGAAGACATGAAAGATGGCTCTTCAATTTTCAGCAACATCACGGGTTTTGCTAGGCCTAAGAACATGCTTGCTTTGATGGGTGGTTCGAAAGGAAGTAAATCTACTCTTCTAAAATGCTTGGCTGGGAGGGCACCTTCAATGGGTAGCCTCAAGGGCAGCCTCCAGGCAAAATGTTGGGACAAGGGTGCTGCCTATTCTAGACTTACTGGCTACGTAGAGAAGCTCGATGCACACCAACCTTATCTCTCAGTGCGTGAGACCCTTCATTTCAGTGCGGCACTCCGTCTCAGTCAAACAATCAGTTCTACGAATCGTCGCATCCATGTGGAGCTAGTCCTTGACCAACTTGATCTATTGCCTTACTCAAATCAACTAGTTGGTTCCCTTCGTGATGCCACCGGTAAAACATTTGAGATAGCCAAAAAGATTACCATTGCTGTTGAACTCGCCGCTAATCCAAGTATTCTCTTTCTCGAAGAACCAATATCAGGACTGGACAGCAGAGGTACCTCAAGTATCCTCACTATTCTTTCTCAAGTTTCCAATTCAGGGCGAGTTATTATTGCCACTTTAGCACACCCTAATGCCCGCGCACTTGATTTCTTCGACTTGGCCCTAATTCTGACACATGAAGGGCAGCAAGCATACTTTGGCCCAACAGGACCCAACTGCAGTGACCTGCTAGATTATTTCTTATCAGTTTTGAAAGTTCCCCGCAATTCCATAAGAGCGAGTCCAGTTAGTTTTGTCATGTCGACTCTTGGAGTAGGCATAAAAAAGAGAGCGACACCATCGATAAACTTTGCAGGGGCCTACCAAGCTAGTTCCCTGCATGAAATGAACAACAGAGAAATCAACAGTATAAACAGTTTAACTGAGGATAGAAATTCCAAGGTTTCCTCTTCTGTTTATCCTGCTTCATACACACTGCAAGCCCTAATGGTACTACTCAGAACTCAAAGATTCCTGTGGAGAAATGTAGAGTACACATATGGTAGACTTACAGGGTGCATCGTGATTGGTCTTCTCATGGGTTCCCTGTATTGGAAGATTGAATATGACGATTTATATGGCCTGACTTCGCGCTCCCTCTATATATATATGCAAGTAATTCTCATAGGAGTCATATCAGCAAATAATGTCATTCCTCAGATTGGCACAGACAGGTTAGTGTACTTTAGAGAAAAGAGAGCAGGGATGTACCATCCTATCTTTTATCCTCTGTCATGGGCAATGGGAGAAATTCCATACTTCTTCATTGCAACTCTTGCATTGGTAGGAATCGGGAATGTTATGGCAGGAGTTGCAACCGGTTCCATCCATGATTTCATGATGTACTGGACTGTGCTCTTTGTGTTCACAATTTGCATGACATACTTCGGAATGATGATTACTTTCCTAGCCCCAGTGCCTACACTAGCTGCATTTGCTGTGTCGATTGTGACATCACTGTGGGTTTCGGCTTCTGGAGTAGTCGTCATGCCATTGGACATAAGGTTCTACCGGTGGATGTATTGGAGCAACCCTCTCCAATATGCTGTAGACGTGATGACGTCAATCAGTTTCTACTGCAATACTGAAGAGTGTGTATCAGATTGCAGTTGCCAAAAATTACCCGACGGTTCTTATGCATGGGATAGGTTGGCCTCCTTGTGGAGTTTGAGCTATGACAGGATAGGAACCGACATGGTCATCTTGTCCGCTCTGTCCCTCTTATTTGCTTGCCTGGCTTTTCTCTTCTTTGTCGTTCTGAAGCACAACTCGCCCCCTCAAACATAGCTACGGTTTCTGCACATCATCTGGACATCATAAGGGTGCTTGAGAAGTGTATGGCTGGTGACAGATGTAACCGAGCATCTAGATGTTGTGTTTTTCAATTTTTTTTTTTTCATTTTTTTCCCCTTTTTAACCTCGATGAATAAAGTGCAATATTTCTGAAGGTTTGCGGAAGCTAATAGTGATAGTTTCATGTATGCATGTGAGATTTTACTTAGCAAGGGGACAGCAGAAGAATGTGTAAATAAAAGTGGACTCTCACGGCTAAGGAAGCGGAGGGAAAAAGGGAAGGCTTTTATTATTTGATGGGAATTACAGACGGAAGGAGAAGGAGCTGAAGTTGTTGGTCTGCCAGCTTAAAATGGGCGACCACGAGCCTATTTATAGGCCTAGATGACCGACTTACTCAAGGAAAATCTTCTGCACTTGTCAGAGATTTCTTACTTTCTCTTCTTCTCCTACACACTTCGACACTTGTGCTTTCCAGACTATTCATGTCACACCCCCACCCTCGAGAACGCGCACATCCCATTGCGATCGATACAAATGCGACTTCCCAAGACTAATTACCGATCCTTTTATTTTTAATGCACATGCAGAAGCGAACAATAACCCATAACAACAAACAACATGAGATAGGAAAGTTGTTGACATCCGAAATTTTCGTCGACATTTTAATCATCCATTTTGCAAAAATACAAAAAAATAAATAAAGAGCCAAGAAAAAAAGAAAACATAAAAAAAGAAAACATAAAGAAAAAAAAGAAAAGAAAAAATAGAGAGAAGAAAAAAAAGAAGAAAGAAAACAAAAAAGAAAACAAAAGAAAACAAAAAAAATGAAATGAAATGAAAAGAAAAAAAAAGAAATAAGGAAAACGAAAAAAAAAAAAAAAAAAAAGAGAGAAAAATAAAGAAAAATAAAAATATATATAAGGGGACTTTCCGTGACCTCTTTTTCTCTCTCTCTCTCTTTGGGGGATCTACTTTTCTCTCACTATATCTCTCTCTCTAAAAATTCTCTCTTCTCGACAACTCCACGTTCGGCACAAAAGGAAAAAGCGAAACAAGTGTTCGCTCAAGAGGCTGGGGAATTTTCAGCGTTGAGGCTCTCTCCGCCCACTCATTCTCTCTCGAGCAGAATTTTTTTTCACAAAATCCTCTCTGCAATTCTCTCCAGGGAGGCTTTCTTTTTCTGGTTTTGTTTCATTCGAGCGAGGATTTCCAGTTATTCTCCCTCTAGTGCGAATAATCCATGGATTTCTTCTCGCCGAAAGACAATGGAGGCTAGCGATTCTGCATTTTGTGGAGAAAATTGATCCGGTTCTCCAACAATCTCCTTGAACTTCGTTATCCATTCGAAGGATTTTACTCTTGCTGATTTAGCCATCAGAAGTTGCTGGTGTTCTGTTATAGCTAACAGAATGAAGATCGGCATGGAACAACTCTCGTACTGGAGTTGAACTCAATATTCTTCACGTCCGGTGATTCCTGAAGCGAGATCGAAGCTAGCAGCTTCATTGTCATTGAAAGGCAGACATCTCCGGAAGTTGATTCTTCGATGGTTCAATTGAGAGTAACCGCCAGCGAAGGAGCTCGAGGTGAGGGGCTCAGATCCGAAGCCGATCAGCGGAGGTGACAGGGACGACGACAGCGGCAGCGGATCCGGTTCTTTCTCGGAGATCAGACGCTCTCGTCGCGGAACGCGTCCTTCCGTAGCTCGAGGTGCAGGGTTTCGGATCCGCGCCAAGTTTGGAGGTCTTGGCTCAGGTCTAAGGGTAGAGCTCCGAGACCGATCGGCAACATCGGCAGTGACGGCAACAACGGTAGTGAGAGGACGCTTAACCGGTTCTCTCTCGGCTCTGTCACTCGCTCGATGGTGAGCTCTCTTTCTCTGTCGATCCTTTAAAATTTTTGGCCTCTGGTTTCTCTCTCCCATTCGCTCCCTCTGACTCGAACATTTTCTCTCGGCTCTGTCTTGTGCGCCGAATTTGACTTGCTGGAACGGCTGTTTGAGGAACTCGGAAGTGTACAAGGCGAACGAATATAACCTAATCTTCGAGCTCATCTCCCGTCCGAGGTAGGAACCCTCGACCGATCGCCTTGTTTTATGTCTTCTTCGTGCCTTGTTTCAGGCTCGTCAGACCGGGCCGCCGTTGTCTGGTTCGTGTGGGTCTCAGCCTTGTCTATATGCATGCTGTGATTGTGAGGTCTTGGATGTTGATTGCTTTTGAATCCATACTCAAGCTCAGTCTCGGTGCTCCCCGTTTTTCTTGCGCCTATTCAATGTTCGATGTAATGCCTAAGCTAAACGCAGGTTCATAATCTTTACTGTGCTCAAAGCTTGCTGTCCTTTTGTTTGTACTGAGTATGAACTAGTTGTCCTATGTCGATCTGAAGCCAAGTAACTTGTTTCTAAATGCGAATTATGACCTTAAAATTGGAGATTTTTAGGCTAGCTAGGACTACATCTGAAACGAATTTTATGACTGAGCATGTTGTTACTCGCTGGTATCATGCACTAGAACTGCTCTTTAATTGTTCAAAATACACTGTTGCGATTGATATTTGGTCTGTGGGTTGCATACTTGGTGAAATTATGACTAGGCAGTCCCTATTCCCAGGCAAAGACTATGTCCATCAGTTGAGACTTACTACAGAAGTATGCTTGTTGCAACTTGCTTTCATAGTGTTTAAGGAGGTACTGTCCCTGTTTGTCATACTATGAATGTCTCCTTGATTGGCTTCTCTAACATTAAAGAGTGTCTTGTTATGCATAATTGTAGGAATGCTTCATAATCAGATCATAGTATCCGCTCATTCTCATAGCAAATACAAGTGTTATCTAGGAAATGAGATGTGAATGCCTGATGGTGCTTTTCCTTAAAGAGATGCAAGATACAATCTATTTGAATCTAATGAGGATTTGACTGCTGGTGGAGTGGAGTTTAGATTCATGGATCGATGTTTCATGATAGTGGAATATTGTGGGATTAAATAGTTGTTCTGCTCTGATATTCTGTTTCTTTTTACTGATCTGACCTTCTGTGCAAATGACTTAATATGAGCTGGTTGTTGTGGTTTTCTGTGTTCGAAGTCTTCATGAAAGTCGAAGATGGTTCGAATATCTTTCCAATGAGCTATAGAATGCCCTGATTGAATCTCATTTGATATGATTTTCACATGTCCAAAGTTCAGTCCAGAATCTGTCCTGTTTGAGACCTGATGCATGTGTTCAAATTTGAGTTAGTAAACATGCTTTGCTGGAGTTGAATCTTTCATGAGAGTCATTATCATATTTGAACCCCGTTTGATGTGAATATCATGCACCCATTTGGCTAATTGCATTTGATATTTGCTGTTCATGCGTGAATTTGCTGATAGTGAAATTTGGAAATAGTCTTGATTTAGAATACATGCTTTGTTTTTATAGCTTCAAATACTTGTGATTTTGGTACGAATTTTTTTGTGTGAGGAGTTTGGGATTAGGTCCTTCATGAAAGTTGTCTTTCACATAAAAACTGCATAAAAAAATGGTTGTATGTTTGCCTTGCTGCTTTGTTCTACTTTTGATTGACCTTGATCTCTTCCAGGATTTTATAAATTCACGTGCTTTTTGGTACAATATATAATGAAGTGCTGTCTTTGATTTTTGAAGTTGATTCGATTATAGAAATGCTATCTTTTCTGTGGCTAGTTGCTGTTAGTCTTAAGATGAGATAGTAGATTTGTTCAATTGCTTTCAATATGTTGTAGAATGACCGTGTGACATGCTACTATGCTCTATTCTGGATTGACTTGTTTTTTTTTAGAATTTTAGAAATTCATGTGTTGATATGATGATAGTGTCTCTATGAGATTTATTTGGAATATCACCTAGAATTTGATCCAGAGACCTTATAACTTTAGTCACTCTTTTTGAATATAAAAAATGTCTTGCTTTTGATTGTTTTGATGCGTTTGCTCGTCTCTTTACATTGTATGCATTTAGCTAGAAGTTTCCTAAGCTAGGTTTAAATTAGGATCCCGAAGATGGAGAAGGCGTGAAGATGGTGAAGGTCGATGTCCATTCCGACTGTTATCATGTAATGTTCATTTTCCCGACATATGTCTCGGATTTTATGCATTGTATAAAACCCAACGAGTTGCGGGTTTCCTTTCTTTCTCGATTGTTTTCTCTTTTATATTCTTTAGAATTGCATGATTAGGTTTACTGTTGTATCTTGATTGTTTATTTCATGTCTAGCAATTTAATTTTCATTTTCATTGTTTGATTTCCTTTCATTTCTCAGAAATAGAATAGAATGAAAATGATCAATCACGCATGATCACTTAGTCTAGGAATTGATGATCCTGAAAATGTAAAAAAAACGCATTGACATGTTAGGAAAAACACAACATACTTGTTTAGATACCGAAATGGCACTAATAGCAATATTAGCATAATCCAAGTCCCCGAACCTGGATATCTGGTTGCGTAGAAATCGAGGGAACACTCCCGACCCTCGATTGGGTTTCTAGCCGACCCCCAAAGTTGAGACTAGTGGTGGCTCATGTATATTCTTAGGTTGTTAAATACCTAGATTGCAAAATAAATCCGCTGTCGCGCGGGGTACGAGCTTGGGAGAGCTCGCGATCTTGTGATCAAAGTACCCCTAAACCTGACCTTTCCCTTCCTTGGATACATTCTCGAGGGGCGGCGAGATCGGGTCGCAACAAAAGCAACGCAACATTTCACCAAAGCACACTTTTATAAACAACTGGGTTTATATACAAAATGAGTCTAGGTAAAAACCTACAAAATGATCAACTCTCAAAAGAAGCTATCCTACAACATATTAGTAAGACACGGACGTCGATCCTTCAGACTCCACCTCCAGACTTCGGTCCTCCACGACCACCATCTAAGAACCTGAAGATGGTTATACAATAGCCGGTGAGATAATGTCTCAATAAGTCTACCCTCTAAACCCTTATTAGAAAGGAAATAGGCCAAAGGTCACCTAGCCACACAATCACCCGGTGAGAACAAGGAACTTACCTCGCCTCAGTTCTTTCTTGCACGTCAGTACAGTTCATATCTCAAATGCATATTATTAATGCACACAACAATTGAAACGTCTTATTAGCTCAATCAATTATTCATACGTTCCAATTGTTAATTTGCCCCTTAAGGTTATCACCTACTCATAAGTTCGGTGTCCTTCTGGCGTAGCCAGACGTTGTCTTACCTCAGTTGAGCATGGTGACGTCTATATCTTAATAGATGGCTTCCCCGAAGGGGCGTAGATCCATAATCTACTCGACCCGAGTCACCTACTCATAAGTTTGGTGTCCTTTTGGCGTAGCTAGGCATCGTCTCACCACCATTGAGCATGGTGATGTCTATATCTTAATAAACGGCTTCCCCAAAGAGGCGTAGGTCCAGAATCTATTGCGAGTCGCGATAAAAAAAATGGATATCCCATAAAGGGTAATATCTAGCTTAAAAGCTCAAGACGGGTTTTCATTAACCAACACACGACCAATCAATCTCAACCAAGAACACCGTGCATTACACTCAAATATCTCCATTAACATAGTGATCCTAGCCTATTTTCTTCATATTAAAAACACTCAATGAAAATAGTTGTGTGTGGGTACACGGTCAAATCAAACTCGAAAAATTGATATCCTCCAATTTAAAATCCAATTATTTTATATAATATATATAAAACTATTTTCGATGTTAAAATCCAACACCTGAGAATTCCTAAATAAATATTGAAATTCACAATTTTTGGAATAAATTACCAAAAATCCAATCAACACTCAATTTGCACAAATTAGCATCCAATTGCATAAACCAAACACACCATTGCTATCAGCAAGAAATTCTGATCACCGGCTATTCCGATCTAGTTTCCAGAAAATATTTAATAATTAAATAATTACCAAAATTAATTAAATAATTCAATTAAATGCCAAAATTGCTAACCTAGGCTGAAATTGCCTAATTAAATACCGAGACGGGCCTAGAAAATTTCCGAACCAATCTAAATAATTAATACAACCTATCTAAGCCTTAATTAACCTAAATTAACAACCTAACATACAAAATTGGATATTTAAATAATTAATTTAATCTAACTATCCACCTAAACCTTAATTAACTTAATCTAATTACCCTCTAAGTATAATTAACTTATTAATCGAGGTTTAGTGAGATAACTCACTTGATACGTGATCCGCTCGAATCAAAACGACGGGGATGCGACAAGGATCAACAAGTCCCAAAACAGCAATGCCAACGGAGCATGGATCGGGCCCAAAAATTGGTCCGCAACTTTCTACCCACTGAAGAATTGCTGCTCGGTTTTTTTCTTCAGCTGATGGATTGCTCGAAGGAGGTAACAATGGCTGAAATTCTAACTGAGCTTCGATGGAACTTCTCGCGAATAGCAGACCTTGGCGGATTGTTGGACACAGCTGCATCTTGCTTCGATTGCTGGAGTTGTGCGAGCAAAAGGAAAGGCCAAAGGAAGTGGGACGTGTGGGCACGCGAGGCAACTGCTGGGTCAACTAATGGCTTCTGTGGGTGGAAGTGTTGACTGAGGGAGGCTACTTCGTGGACAAATGGCGTGGATGAGGGGAAGAAGAAGAATTATTGGGTGAGTAGAGATGGAAGCAAGCGGCAGAGACGAAGATGATGCTATGGATTCAAAAGAAAAAAGGGAAATGAAAGCGAATGAAAGATAGAAGCTCAAAAACGTGAAGAGGGAGGGGCGGCGGTCAAGGCGTGCTCAACAAGCTTGAACGAGAGAGAGAGAGGGAAATGCCAACCAAGATTATCCAAAAATTAATGCTTGGTCCCCCCAAAAGTAATCAAACTTATCTTTTGGTCCAACAATACTTTCTAATCAAATAATTTATCCAAATTGAAGCCAAAATGATGCTGCCCTCCCATGGTATCCAAATTTGATGTAGAAAAAGCCCACATAATTTATACAAATCCCCTTCGCCAAGGAGCTCGTTTTGCAAGTCGAAAATCTCTTCAATTCGGCCAATCTGAATTTCCTTCGTTTTCTAAAACGTCCGAATCGATTTTCCATAAAAATCCCAAAATCACCGAAAATTTTTCAAATGATGAGTAGACATTCTTAAAATAAGTCGTGACATAACTGAACTTTCAATTTTGAAATCGGGTTTAAATTTGCAGTTAATTTCGATCTAATGCGATTTTAGTGTGACCTAATCTACCGAGTAGTTTTTAGGAATTTTTAGTGCAATTGACCCGTAGTCGATTATTTTCTAACCACAACATATATCTTCGAAACATTTGAGATCCTCGGTTATCATGAAAATCTCGATATTTCAACTATGAACATAGGGCACCAAAACAACAGAAAAATCAGTTTAGTGCTGATCGACAAGAATTTTGCAATTTAGTAGAATCACCCACATTTAGCCACATATCTCAATCGAACCAACCTATCTCCGATCTCTGATTGACTTTTAACTATGCCGTAATGACCCTTGCAGACTAGCACGGTCGAGTAGTCGATTCCTAGTCGAATTCTCAAGTCTATTATATTTAAAATCCCTTAATGACTTCCCCGAATAATCTAGTTATCTCATGAGTGATTAGCTTAGAGAATAGCACTATAGGCGTGTCAATAAAAGACCCAATTTATTCAATTGAAAACATGATTGAAAATTCAAGATGTCACAATTCATTGCCGCTTAAGCTAGATTTATTTTCTTGGATTTTTCTTGACTTCTCTAGCTAATATCTATCTTGAAGTTTCTAGAAATTGGATCAACAATTTAACAATTTCTAAAAAAGGTGTATGCCAGGCAAATTTTCACATTGTTTTACCACTAAAAGTGCTAGTATAAACACCTAAAAGATGATGAATATGTGCAAGAAAAATTTTCACAAAGAACAGCAGAAATATTTCAATTTTGAAACTGATTCTGAAGAGTAGCAGACTTTAAGAGAAATCAAACTTTAGCACTTAAATAGAATTACGAACAAAATAAAAGAGTTCAAGGAAAAGAATAAGAACACAAAATTTATAGTAGTTCGGCTTAGATTAAGCCTACGTTCACTCTCCCACACTAACAACCTTCTAGGTGGATTCCATTCAATAAGATATTACAAATTTAAGTGCAAACACTTAGTAGTAGATTACACTATCTCACTAAGTCAATTTTTTGGTATTTTTCTCACGATCACAAATGTTTAAGCTCACAAGAGACAAATGTATGATTAAAGGTCATTCAGACTTTGGAATTATAAATTCTACGCTCCGTCTCTTACTTGCTCATCAGTCCTTGATATCCTTAAATATTCCTCCACTTCCAAACTAGTAGTTGGACAGTATCTGAGATGATCGTCTTCCGATCTACTCATTGGACATATTTGTATCTAGAAGATTTGGTAACCATTGAGTGATAGAAATAGAATCTCAAATTGATTCTAATCGCCTATATAAACAGAATCTTGGTTTCCATAAATAAAGCTTCTTCGTATATAAAGTTCTTGTCTTTAAAATCTAATTGTCAATCAAATTAATCTTGATGTAGAATCCAAACCATATCACTAGCCATTATACATTTAGGGCTTATGTTATGTTCTGTCTCGTTCTTGATGTAAATCTGAGAGAAATAGACTTTACAATCTAAGTCTGAGTATAATAGACTTTACAATCTAGACGTAAGTTTGAACAGATTTAGCTTCAACATAGATTTTGTCTTCTATTTCTTCCAAGTGTAGACTTTGATAATATCTTTTACATATTCTATTATCTGCATAGTATATTACTCAACCTTTAAATACATTAATAGCCTTTGATTTATTTTGTCATCTTCAAAATATCATAAGGGATTTCCCTAACAATCTTCCCAATTTTGATAATGACAAAACAATCTCTAAATATGCAGATGTGTAATCACACTTTCTAAAATATTGATAAATCAATCATCAAATTTTAGACTTTCAAAAAATGTGATTTGAATCAAAAGACAGCAAATAGATTGAACATAATAATATGTAGAAAAATAATCGTAGCTCAATATTATGCAATAAATAATATCAACCAATCAACACATATGCATATTTATATTTCTCCCCCTTTTTGTCATAAACAAAAAGCGATAAAAACTATCACGTAGAAAATATAAAATGATAACAAATATCTTGCATGAAACACAATTTCCAAAAAATCAGTTTTTATAAAGTAAATCAAATATTAAAGATATGCAATATAGCTCACTTTGATCATATATATCAGCAAATATCTAATAAAAATCACAAGTGCATTATAAAATTCACTTGACCCATTTTGTCATAATAAAATGATAATATCAATAAGAGATTTGTTAATGACAAAATGTAAGAAAAGATGTACTAACCGGATTTCGTAGATCTTAACAAGTTTTGTCACATTTACCTTTTCCTTATTTCCATAATAATCAAGATCACGATCAATTCAAAAGATTTTTTCATAATTGATCAAAACACCCCCTCAATTTGTTGCCTTTTTGAGATGATCATGATTCTTTCCTTTCTCTTGGATTCTCTTTCTCCTCATGTCATTATGACAATATTTGTGAATAGCACTAATTGTGGCTTGTGCACGTTGAGTAGAAATTCCATTATTTCCTTTGTAACAACAATATCCACAAGGATCATTTATATTTTGAAATTCGAGGCAAAAATTTATTTTCTTCAATCAAGCTCTTCTCGAATTCAACCTGCATAAACTTAACGAACTTTTTGCACAAATAAGCTATAATAATATCCATATAATATATAATGCCCTTTCTTCAAATAAATAAATTGAATAGCATATATAAAATTAAAAATTCAGAACTACTCAACCCTTCATAAGATACATTAGGGATTTCCTTAAAAATTTGCAAAAACTTTGCACAAGAAAGGGAATTTTTGAACCTCCAGAAGATAGTATATAATCTTCATGATTTTCAAATCAAGCTTTTCAAAATTCATACGGAAGATTTTTTTTGTCACCTACAAATTCTTGTATAATGGATAACAATCCTTGCAAGAATATCACGTAATACCTTCCTCCAATTTGCGGATCAAAACTTGCTAGATATAAGATATCTTCTAAGAATATATGAAGAATATCCATGGATATGCAATAATATCTTTCAAGATCAAAAGGATTTTCTTAAGCATAAATCTCAAAAATATATTATTGATGCATTTCACAAAAAGAAAGTATATATTTTTATCACATGCCAAATCAAGCAATTTAAAAAATGCAATGCCTTATGTTTATAACAAAAGATATTTGCAATATAAATCATATAATTCATAGGCAATAATCTAAAATCATGATAATGTATGTAAAGATTTGGAAGGCAGGATAATATATATATATATATATATATATATATATATATATATAATATATATTCTCTTACCCAAGGTATATGTTTGTAATATACCATTGATAAAAAAAAAATCAATACCAATCTTCGCATGAGATACCTTTTTGATCGCACCTACGTAAACCCACAATCATTCTTCATTTACAAAATTTCTTGCAATACACTCATTTCCTTTTTGGTATCCATCAATTTGGATCCTTCCATTTCGTTAGAGCAAAATATAAAATTTCCATAGATAATCAAATATTTTTTCCTAACTTATCATAACATACTATTTAAGGAAAGAATATTATGCACAATAATATCTTAAAAAAGAAATTCTCACTTAGTCAAAGGACAATAAAATCATAGAAAATAAAATCATTGAATATTTAAGAGAGAATATTTTGCATAATAAATTAATATCACGTAAAACAGATTTCTACTATGCAAAATATAATAAAATCTAATAGCATCAATCCAAATAAACTCAATTTTCTCTAAACAAGATATCAAAAATAACCACACATATTAGATCAAATCACAACTCACGAATCACAAAAACAAATCATATGATTCTTTCTTCAATAAAACAAAATATGATCATTATAAAATCGCAATCAACCAAGGATATATCGAATATCAAGCATAATGAGAATTATGTGCCCAAATAAAATAAAAATACATTCCTTACCAATTTCTTCTTTTCCTTTATTTCCTGCAAGAACAGCTCATCTTTTTCTTTGGTACCCATATTTGCTTGGGTCCTTGAAAGTTAGTAGAGTATGTTGCTTTTAGCCAACTTTTCTTAACAGATCTCCAAACTTTAGAACATTCTTTCTCAAAGTGTTTCGAGTCTCCACAATTTAAACACTATAGGGCATTTTGACTAACCGGTTTTGTAAAAATCCTTTCAAAATGTTTCTTGTACGCAAGTCTAGGAGGTCTTTGTCTAAGTCTCTCCTTGACTTTAGGAAAATCTATAAGAGAATCACTTTCCTTATTGAAACCAAGTCGTGACTTATTATAGTAAAATACTTGTATGAAAAGAATATGCTTTAATGTTTTTTAACCATTTGAAAATCTTGTTAAAATATTTAAAAATTCTTTCTTCAAAGAATCATTTTCTTTGACAAGTAAATCTCGACTTTCTTTTGTTTATAGAAAATCTTTTTGCAAAATTTCAAAATTTTCTTTTTAAGAAAGATCATGATGCCTAAGCCATGAATTCTCCTTTTTTGGTTTGGCGATCCTTTTAAGAGAAGATTTAAGATTTAAGCGAAGCTCATTTATATACTTAAGAGCTTTAATAGGAATTATTGAATGACTTACCTCAATTTTCTCATCGGATTCTAAGTCTGTGTTTGAGTCAGACTTTGATTCTGAGTCTGTGTCTAAGTCAGACTCAGATTCTGAATGTGCCATCAAGCATATATTTCCTTGTTCATCATCTTATTTTATTATTCTTTTCTGGCCATTTGGCTTGTATTGTCTTCTTTCATTGAATTTCCTTCCTTCTCTACTTAGCTTTTTGAATTTCTTGATCATGAAAGCAAGTTATTCATCGTCCATGTCATTTTTGAGTCTGTATTATCAAAATCAATGTTAGATATTAAAGTGATGGACTTCTTACCTTCCGGATCTTCTTCGTTGATTTGTTCCACTTCGTAGGATTGAAGAGTGACAATCAATTCATCCACGGAGTGTGGCATAATCCTCTAAGTCTCTCAAATTGAGGTCTTAACATGGTTCCAATCTTTTGAGAGACCTTGCAAGAGTTTGTTGACCTTCAATGGGGAAGAAATTAGCTAACCTTCATATGCTAAACCATTTACAATTTCTGTAAAATGGTTGAACATATCTCCAATCAACTCTCCTTGCTTCATCTTGAAGGATTCATATTTGCCGAGCAGGAAGTTTATTTTTGTCTCTTTTACATGATCGGTCCCTTCATAAGTGACATGAAATCTATCCCAAACTCCTTTAGCTATTTCACATGAAGAAATTTTGTTATATTCAGTAGAAGTAAAGGCACAATATATAGAATAAATGGCTTTAGCATTAAGAGCTTCTTTTTTGACATCTCCATCCAAGACATAGAAGCGAGGGGTTTGGTTTCTTTGTCTTTGCCATTCTTATTTGATGTAGACGCAACAATGTGATTGATTCCTTTTTCCACAACATCCCATTGCAAGGGATCTCTGGATCTTAGGAATTTTTTCATTTTGTTCGGTCACACGTTGTATTCATTTCTATCAAAATATAGTGGCCTGGTGTTGCTTTGCCCTTCCATAAGTCATGGTGCCAAGATACTAACCATAGAAGATCTTTAGCTCAAAAGTAAAAACATTTTTATAAACTGAGCACTTGGCTCTGATACCAATTGAAAGTGTTAGTATAAACACCTAGAGATGAGTGAATAGGTGTAAGAAAATTTTCGCAAAGAACAGTAAAAATATTTCAATTTTAAAACTGAGTCTGAAGAACAGCAGACTTTGAGTAAGATCAGACTTTAGCAGTTAAATAGAACTACGAACAAAATAAAGGAGTTCAAGAAAAAGAATAAGAACACAGAATTTATAGTGGTTCGGCTTAAATTAAGTCTACGTCCACTCTCTCACGCTAACAATCTTCTAACTGGATTCTACTATGTAATCAACAAGAGATTACAACTTTGAGTGCATATACTTAGTAGTAGATCACACTATCTCACTAAGTCATTCTTTCGGTATTTCTCTCACGATCACAAACGTTTAAGCTCACAAAAGACAAGTGTATGATCGAAGGTCGCTTAGACTTTGGAATTATAAATTCTACGCTCCGTCTTTTACTTACTCATCAGTCCTTGATCTCCTTAAATACTCCTCCACTTCCAAACTAGGCGTTGGACAGTATTTTAGAAGATTGTCTTCCAATCTACCAATTGGACAGATCTATATCTAGAAGATTTGGTAGCCATCAAGTGATAGAAGTAGAATCTCAAATTAATTCTGATCGCCCATACAAATAGAATCTTGGTTTCCATAAGTAGAGCTTCTTCATATAGAAAGTTCTTGTCTTCAAAATCTAATTGTCAATCAAATCAATCTTGATGTAGAATCTATACCAAATCACTAGCCGTTATACATTTAAGGCTTGTGTTACGTTATGTCTCGTTCTGGATGTAAATATGAGAGTAATAGACTTTACAATCCGAGTCTGAGTGTAATAGATTTTACAATATGAACGTAAGTTTGAACAGATTTTGTTTCAACATAAAGTCTGTCTTTTATTTCTTCCAAGTATAGACTTTGACAATATCATTTACATGTTCTATCATCTATATAGTCTATTACTCAACCTTTAAACACATTAGTAACCTTTCATTTATTTTGTTATCTTCAAAACATCATAAAGGATTTCCTTAACAACCATATGGTCATAATCACATCTATATGATACAAATGACTAGGTTACCCACTTTCAACAATCTCAAGTAAGCTACTGTTACAAACTAACTGAAGCTAGCCACTGCAAAGTTTTGCATTCGTCAACAAGAGCTGAGGACTATGGAGTGTACAAAGCCGATCCTACAGTTTTACTGCTTGGAGTGCATGTGGCTTGATACACAAAGGCTGCATATCCATGCCCGACGTACAAAGGCACTAAACTCTTATTGTCAATGCTCAAACTGGGAATAGTTGACCAACATCGAGTTAAAGGAGTTGTGCTTCCACTGTATGACAGATTGACTTGCCAAGCCAACAAAATCATGCATTTTTTTCATGTAGTACTTCTAGAACCTACATTTCCATTCCAATCAACAGTACTATGCTTTAGAGGAAAATTTGTACTTTTATTTATCAATTCTTATGAGACATCTTCAACTCTACCAACCAGAGATTCCATTCTAAAAATAAAATACAAATGATCCCAAGTCTCAATCATCTCCCAACTATAAAAGAAATAAATAAAAAGAGACTTCAATTTACTATGACAATGATTCGACAATTTCATCGGGGACATGTCAAATGGAAGGCAACTTCGGTCCTATCTGGACGAAGTGATTGTAAAACCGTGATCCATTTTTGGAAAATCCTAGTGTAAAATATGGGCTTTGAAAAGTAAAAAGTTATAAAAGGAAAGAAAGAGCAAAAGTGTTGAAAATTCAAAAAAAAAAAAAAAAAAAAAAGGGACAAGGGGGCTTCAGCTCAATTATAAGGAAGCAATGTAGAGAGAGAGAGAGAGAGAGAGAGAGAGAGTGTGTGAAGACGAGAGCCCACTGGGGGAAAAAGAGGAAGAGAAGAGAGGAGAGAAAAGAAGAAATGAGGGAGGGAAAAATTTTACCACGCTCGCAATCTGGACACCCCACGAAGCCGACTCAACTTCATTTTGCAACACTGGTAAGTGTTTGCACCCTTCGTTCATTCAATCGAAGTAGTTTCGAACTTAGGGCTTAAAAATTCGTAATTATTGCAGATTTGTGCGGCGAAGTCCAATTTTTGAGTGGTTGAGCTACATATTTTTATGAAAATGATAATTTCGGATGTTGTGAAACTATAGCAACTTGCAAATCTCAATTTAAGCTTACAATTTGCCTAGAATGAATTTTTCAAGTTCAACATGCATTCTAGACAGACTCCCGAACAGTAAGTTTGAGCCGAATTTTGGTCATTTTTGGTGAAGTTCTTATAGTATGTCAAAATGGCTTTGTAAAGATTATAAGTTTGCTTGAAACGAAATTATGTGGAGGAAGTTATGATGCTATGAAGTTTAACGCGTGAACTGCGTCTATTGGACAACAATAGATTTTCGTTAGAGGTGAGCTTTTCATTGGTGTGCAGATGTCATTTTATTGATAAATAGGTATAGTATAGTCGATTCATTCATTACAATATCTTTAACTATTGATTTTCGGGATAAGTGTTCCAAAAGTCCTAAAACTTGTCACGAAAATACATTTCAGTCCTAAAACTTGGAAAAAGTGCATTTAAGTCCTACAACTTGTCAAAATGTTTCAAACAAGTCCTAAAATCGACGTCGTCTAATTTCTTAACGGAAAAAGCTAATGTGGCCCCCGCGTGGCTTTTTTTAGTCGTTTCTCTCTCCTCCGTTGCGAATAATTAAAAAAAAAAAACCACGCATGCAGAACGACATCGTCTCCTCCTTTTTTCTTCACCACGACGTCGTCTCCTCCTTTCTTCTTCACCATGACGTCGTCTCCCCCTCCGTCTGTACGTCTTCTTCACTGTCGTGTTCTCCCTCCCCTCTCCATCTCTATGTATTCTTTCGCTTTCCGAGTGTCCCCTAAGCCCCAAATCGAATTCGTCCGAACCCTAAGCCCCAAATTTGATGATCTGCAGTTCTCTTGTGATTTGGGTCCTCATCGACCTCGAGTTCGACGCTCATCATGAGTTCGTGTTCTTTCCTTCCTTTGATGATTGCAAGTTTGTGTGAAGACCTCTCTACGGGAGTCTAGAAATCTCAGCGGTGAAGCGATTGGCGTCGGGGACAACGACAGGGTCAGCGACGACGATGGGAACTCCTCCTCACGTGGGTATCACTCTTTGCATTATAGCATTTGGGTATCTCATGATAATGCTATGATTTTTTTTGTTTTGCAAAGGTGTTTTAATCTCTACATTATGCAAAACGACGTCAGTTGACATCCTCATTTCTTCATTATTTGGAGTTCAGAGAGCTCGAGTTTGACACACATCAACTTTATGTTCTCTTCTTTAATGATTGCGGGTTCATGCAAAGACATGTCTTGTGGGCATCTCGGTGTCTCAGCGGCGGAGCGAACGGCATCGGGGACGGCGATGGTGAGGGGAAGGACAACATGACGGTGAAGAAAACGTACAGACGGAGGGGGAGACGACGTCGTGGTGAAGAAGAAAGGAGGAGACAACGTCATTCTGCATGTGTAGCTTCTTTTTTTTAAACTATTCACAACAAAGAAGAGAGAAATGATTAAAAAAAGCCACGCGGGAGCCATGTCAGCTTTTTCCATTAAGAAATTAGACAGTGTCAATTTTAGGACTCGTTTGAAACATTTTGACAAGTTGTAGGACTTAAATACACTTTTTGCAAGTTTTAAGACTGAAATACATTTTCGTGACAAGTTTTAGGGCTTCTGAAACACTTATCCCTTGATTTTTAGTTATTTATTAGGAATTCGAGTGTGTCAACTCGAGTAATTGTCATAGTCGGTTTTTGGCTTTTCCCAAGTGAGTAATACTATTCCTTCTTTGTATTTAACTCATACTTTGAAAAACATTATGGATTAAGCATGCTATGAGTTAATAAATAGAATCTTTTGTTGCATAAAACAAGATTGAGCATTTACTGCTATTTTGTTGTTTGGAAAGGGAAGTCATCTTTTGACTTCAACTTAAATGATTGGCTATATATTGTGACATCCTGAATTTTCAATATTGTTTTCAATTGAATAAATCGGGCCTTTCATCGGAACGTCTATAGCTATTCTCAGAACCAATCACTCATGAGATAACTAGACTATCTGAAGAAGTCAATAAGAGATTTTAAAGCAATAGACTTAAGAATTCGACCAGAAGTCGATTGCTCGACCGTGCTAATCTACAAGGGTCATTACGGCACAGTCGAAAACCTATCAGAGATCGGAGATAGGTTAGTTTGACTGAGATATGTGGCTAAACGTGAGTGATCCCACTAATTTGCAAAATTCTCGTCGATCGATACTAAACTGATTTTTCTATCGTTTTGGTACCTTGTGTCCGTATTTGAATCCTCGAGATTTTCACGATAACCGAGAGTTGCCAATGTGTTGACTGGGTTCATTGTGGCTCGAAAAAAATCGACCACAAGTCATTTGCACTAAAAATCTCTAGAACTACCCAGTAACCTTGGTCATGTTAAAAACGCGCCTGAGTGAAATTAACCGTGAATCTAAGTCCGATTTCAAAAATTGAAGATTTTTTCATGTCACAATAAATTCTAGGAACGTCGACTCAATCTCAAAAAAAAATTCTGAAACTTGAGATTTTTTGGAAAAAAGTCAGTATAGGACCGTTTTTGTTCAGAAAAAGCCGAAGATCGTTTTTTATCACAAATTGGAGATGCAGGATGATTCAAGGGGTGAGGAAAATGCTAATTTTAGTATTGACGCAATAACGGAATTTATTGAGGCCATATGGGATTAAATTAAAGAGGAAATCAAGTCCAATTGAAGTCATTCACTTACCAAATTCGTATGCCCCTCCACCCTTAACCTTTGGACCATCATAAGCTTCTAGATGGAGGCCTTGGTGGCCTAAGGACAGCCAAGGAACCACACTTAGCCTAGGATAGGTCAATGAGACAAGAATGTGGAAGAAATTAGCCATGGTGGCCCCCTCCACTTCTTGCTTCCTCTCCAAGCTTGGCCAGCCAACCTTGTCTCTCCATCCTCTTCATTCGGCGTCCAGCACAAGCTAGAGAAAGAGCAGCAACCGCCGAACAACATCCCCTCCATCCCACACGTCATTTCCTTCCCGCACGAGCATTGCTACTACCCTCCCACACCACCGCCCCACCATGCAACCCCAACTCCCCTACTCCTTCTAGCAACCTGTTCCGCCATCTCAGCTGCTAGTCAAGCCAAGCCGAAGGCCATTTGGCCGTTGTAGACCCCGTTTGGCCGTCGGTTACCTCGCTAAGCCATCCACATATCCACCGTCGCCATTCCTGCACCAAACCAACTTCATTTCTTCTATTTTGCAGCTCAAAACAGAGAGAATTTTAGTGGGTTTCAGAGGTGCTTCTAGGCCCGTTTTGGAGGTGTTCCGGGCCTCGAAACCTAGGCCCGCTTTGAGCAGAATCGACCCCCTACGACCTTCCCGTCAGTTTGATTCGACCCGCTCGCTAAACAAGTGAGTTTTGCTCACTAATCCCTTATTAGTATGCTAATGATGCTTAGGGGTTGATTAGATTTAATTAAGTGCAATTATGTTGATATATTATATTAGAATAATTAAATTAGAGACTTATTGATGTATGTTAGGCAAATGAATAGTGTAGTTAGTAAGGAAATATGTCCTATTATTTATTTAATGAGTCTCGATAATTTTTCAGGCTCGTCTCGGCGTCCAATTAAGCATTACGGGCCTAAATTGGATTTATTGCATTTATTTAATAATTTTTGTAATTATTTATTTATTTATTTATTTTCCGGAAATTAGGCTAGGATACCCGATGACCAAAATTTTATGCTGATTATTGTGGTGCAGTCAATTTATTTATTTGAGTATTGATTTGTGCTGAATTGAATTAATTATGATTTTAGGATTTTATTCCTAAATTAATTAATTTTGGTAATTAAGGGGAAAATTACCGGCGTCGGTTTATAGCGCTAAAAATATATAATGGGCTATTGAAACTGGTGGGTTTTTCAAAATGTGAAATTATTATATTTTAATTAAGGCCAACCGTGTACCCATGCACGGGTATTTTCATCAAGAATGATAAAAATGGTGAATTGATTAAATGATCAATTATCAGCATACTACAAAAGTATGGGGAGCAGCTTCTGGCTAGCATATATAATTATCAACATATTATAAAAGTATAGATGGCAGCTTCTGACAAGCATATATACATAATTATCAGCATATTAGGAAAATATGGTTGGCAGCTTCTGGCAAGCATATATAATTATCAGCATACTAGGAAAGTATGTCTAGCAACTTCTGGTGAGCATATATATACAATTATCAGCATACTAGGAAAGTATGGCTAGCAGCTTCTGGCAAGCATATTAGATTAGCGGATTAATGGATCTGGTAACTTATGGTGAGCATAAACAATATACTATATGAATATAATTACGGCAGCTTCTAGTGAGTATAAATAGTATACTATATGAGTATAATTGCGGCAGCTTCTGGTGAGCATATATAAAATACTATATCAAAAATTGAGGCAACTTCTGGCAAGCATATATCTGTGTGTGTGTGTGTGTGTGTGTGTGTGTGTGTGTGTGTGTGTGTCTCAATGGTTAAGGTAGCTTCCGGCAAGCTATACTATATATTATTGGCTTAGAATGAGCAGTCCTAAACTATAGTCGGACTCATAGATAGTATTGATTGAGATGACCGAGGAATGGTCTACTTAACATGTAATCGACTAGGTCAATTGATCAATGATTTGATATGATATCTTGAATTGATTGATTGATGTGATATAAGGCATCTGTAAATAACGTTGATTTGCTGGATGGAACTAAGGCCAAAGTAAGTCCTTTGACTCGCATTGTGCTTAGGTAGCCCTAAGGTATATTGACTTCCTAATCAAGTCTTAGGGGGTAGAACTTGCTGAGACTTAGTCTCATCCCGATTGTGAAACAATATTTCAAGTCCTTAGACGGCAGCACCTCCACCTCGTCGTCCTCCCATGCATTTTGGTATACCCGAGGAGATCATCGAGATAAGATACCACTTCCTGATACACCCTTCACCCAGAAGGTCTGGAGTATGTGCTGGTGAAATCAACTGTCTGGGTTGATGTGGGTAAAGATGACTTAAGGCCTCACAAGTATCGATCGTGGTATCGTCACTACCATGATGGACGAAGAGAGGGTCCAGTACCAGAGGATGATATACCTCTGTTTGTTTTAAAGAAAGCATTCGGAGAAGGAACTGCGAATCCCAAGGATGGAGCAGTGAGTGATGCCAAGGACCCTAAGCTCGAGAGTGAAACCGACTCTTCCAAGCAGTCAGCAGTAGACTCCAGCTGGAGCATGGAAGAAGGAGAGGTCGATCAAGAAGAGGTGTACTTGAAAGAGAAACTAGAGAAGAAAGAACCTGAAGAGGAGGACCCTGATGAGAAACCAGGGGAGGATCCCGAGGATGATCCGGAATATGACCCGAATGAGGACTAAGACCTCACCCTGTTAAGTTGTGATTTGATATGTGATAGATCCGACTTGTTAATAGTATTGTAATATATACTATGAAGTTTGCTTATATAAAAGTGTGGTTGTGGTTTTTCTGTTATAAAAAATATAACCATACTTTTCTATCACATTATTTTATTGTCTGGGGATTTTTATATACTTCCGCATACGTATTAAAATGAAATGGTCGGTGATGCATCCTGAGACGTCGCTATTAATCGACCAAGATGAGAGATGAGTGCGTGTCTGAGGATCGGGGTGTGACATAAATGGTTTGTGAAACCTTTTATAAAAGAATCTTGAAAAGTTTTGATTTATAAATGTGGTTTTAAAAGGCGGTTTGATATCTATATATCAAATGCCTAAGTTGTGAACTAGTTTATGAAATGGATTCTAAATTAGTTTGGAAAACTCATTGTGATATATGAAGATTTTTTTGGATTTGGTTGTTGATTACTAGAGATTGAGTTGCAAAAGCTCTTGGTAATTGATTTGTGAAGTGTTATATGATATGTGAGATTGTTTATGGATTGGAGAGGCAAGAAAGGAAAGCTATTGTTGGCGAATTTTCTAGAATTAGGCAAAAAAAAAAAAAAAAAAAAAAAAAAAAAAACCTAAGTTAAATGCTAGAGAGAATTAGCTATGAGAGAAGCTTGATTGATGCTCATTCTGCTGGCCCAAGCTCGAAAAAGATAAATCCGGAGAAGGAAGTTCAACGGGCCACATCAGAAATTGTAGACCGCAAGCTGAGAATAAGAGATCTATTTCAGCGGCTTGATTAATTATGTGCAGAAGAAAGATGCCAGAAGCTCTACTTGTATCAGAAGCAATGATTGAAGTGAAGGATATATTCTGCGCAAAGTGTGGCTCAAAAGTTTCGACTGCTGACTACAAAATAATGATGTGTGATGGTGCTTGTGACTGTGGGTTCCATCTATACTATCTGGAACCACCGTTGCATGAAGAAGACATTCCTCCTACCGACCATGGTTGGCTATGCCCTGGGTGTGATTTTAGAGTTGATTGCATGGACTCACTGAACGAATCACAAGGAACAAATCTTTCTATTACTGACTCGGGCAGTAAGTTTTCATGAGGTTGTTACAGCTGAAAATGCTGAGGACCCAAATTTAGGTCTTCTTCCTAATAACCCGGAAGATGCTGATTATGATGCAGATGCGCCTCAGGTTGATGAAGATTGGAGAGATGAATCTGGACGTAATATCGCATCTGATAAAATTGGGCGCTTCTTTATAAGACGATTGCATGGGTTAGCCTTCTGATGATTTGGAAGATGATGTTTTTGGTCCTGATACTCTGAACTGGGAGAAAGTTAATGAGAAAAGTTCTAATTCTGACTTTTACCTCTTATTTTGAGGATTTTACAGCCGCCATAGGAGGTGTAGTGGATGAGGTTAATTCCTACAGAGGTGGTAGGTAGAAGCTCTAGAAATAGTTTAAAAAGAAGGAAATTGTGAAAGGTGAATAGCAATCTTTGCTGGAGGAAACGCCGACAAAGATGTCTCCATCCGTATTCCTAGGAAACGACATGTTGACAGGCTGGACTACATTAAAACAAAAAATGGTTCTATGATGAGCAATTTGGAGCTAAATCTTCCGATTTAAGTGAGGATGAAGTTAGAAATGATACTGTTGCACCAAGGCAAAGAAAGAGAGGTGCTGATAAAGCCGCTTTGGCTTCAAACAATGGAAATTTTTCCATTGGAGAGAATATAAAGCATAACAGAACCGAGACTGGATTGACTCCAAGGAGGAGGACGAGTAACATGATAGATTCCCCAAGTACTAGTAGTGTTACAGCCACACCAGGTAAGAGCTCTTCAGCACCTGGATCGACTGGTGGAGAGCTCGGTCATCAACTTATAGAAGATTTGAAGAAGCTGTAACTCAGATTTTGGAGGGCAGGTAGGCAGCATCATTGCTGTTTTTTTTTTCTTTGGCAAGATTTGCAAACTTATTGTGCATAATTTCCTGGAAAAAAAAATTGTGTTATTTGTTCTTGAGGTCTGCTCTATACAGTAGATGAGCGAAGTCTTCCACATTAAAATGATTGAAGCGTCCAATAAAGTTGTCTTTTAGTGAATTTTATTAAGTGTGGCATCCCCAATCTGCCTAATAAGCATTAATCACATGGTGGATTGATCCTTGATTATGGCTGAGGATAAGCAAATGGATTACTTTTCTGCACAGCAGATTACAAAGAGTAGTAAAGCTTATGGACTTGAGGAGAGTATCCTGGAAAAGAGGCGGGGCCCTGTTTCAGAAGATCCACATGCATTGCACTTCATGAGTTGTCATGATTATTGAGAATATATGTGAAAATTCAATGGCAAAATTACATAGAGAGAGAGGCACAAGACTTGAAGATATAGCATTGCATGGTGATCAGATGCTGAACCGACTTAATTTTATGTTCGGTAATAATTGGTGGTCAAAGTAGATAAGGCAAGCAGGTGCTGACTTTAAAGGCAGAGTATTTGGCATGCATGGTAAATTGAGTCCAAGATATATGGGGCAATTCTTGATATTATAAAGGATTGGCGAAATTACTTATAAACTGGCTTTACCACCAGTGTTATCTAGAGTGCATAATATGTTACATGTGTCCATATTACGGAAATATGTATCAAATCCCAATCATGTATTGGATTTTACACCGTTGAAATTAAGAGAAAACTTAATGTATGAAGAGCAGCTTATTCGCAATGTCGATAGAAAAGATCAAGTGTTGCAACTATGTACTATTCCTTATGTGAAGATACAATGACAAAACCACACCGAGAAATAATCCACTTGGGAACTTAAGGATAAGGCAAAGACGTAAATAGCCTTACTTATTTCATTATTGAGGTACGTGTAAATTTTAAGAATTGTTATGAAATACATGAATGAATATTCATTATATTCATCTTATCTAATATATTTAATATGGTACATTTGTATCATACATTCTAAGCACATCTCTCTATACAATGAATGTTCATCTCCTTATCCAATACATGTATCATTCGATACATTGATATTAATGATAAGTACATTCTTGTTTTCCTATAAATAGGAGCTTAGTTTTTGTTGTAGATATAACACTCACTGGAAATAAAATCTAAAACTTTCTCTACTATATTTGGTGTTTACCTACTTTCTCTTCTCAATCTCTTTATTCTCTCTATTACATATTTACAACGCAATATTTTACAACAAGAACAAATTTTTTTTTTAAGGAGGGGAGAATGTAAAATATGGATTTTGAAAAGTAAAAAGGAAAAAAAAAAAAAAAGAAAAGAAAGGAAGAGCAAAAGTGTTGAAAATTCAAAAGAAAAGGGATAAGGGGGGCTTTAGCTCAATTATAAGGAAGCAAGGAAGCAACGTAGAGAGAGAGAGAGAGAGAGAGAGAGAGAGAGAGAGAGAGAGGGAGAGAGAGAGAGAGAGAGAGAGAGAGAGAGAGAGAGAGAGAGAGAGAGAGAGAGAGAGCCCACTTGGGAAAAAGAGGAAGAAAAGAGAGGAGAGAAAAGAAGAAAGACGGAAGGGAAATTTTTACCGCACTTGCAATCAGGACATCCACGAAGTCGACTCAACTCCATTTTGCAACACCGATTTCACCCTTCATTTGTTCAATTGAAGCAGTTTTGAAATTAGGGCTTAAAAGTTCGGAATTATTGGAGATTTGTTCGAAAAGTTCAATTTTTAAGTCGTTGAGCTACATATTTTTATAGAAATGATAATTTAGGTTGTTGTAAAGCTATAACAACTTGCAAATCTCAATTTAAGCTTACAATTTGCCGAAAATGGAATTTCAAGTTCAGCATGCGTTCTGAATAGAGTTCCAAATAGTAACTTTTGAGCCAAATTTCAATCATTTCCGGCAAAGTCTTGGGGTAGCTGAGTTGGGTTTTTATAGTATGTCAAAATGGCTTTCTAAAGACTATAATAAGTTGGCTCGAAACGAAATTATATGGAGGAAGTTATGGTGTGTTGTAGTTTAGCGCAAGCCACGCCTAGTGGATAACAATAGATTTTCGCTAGAGGTGAGCTTTTTGTTGGCGTGTAAGTGTCATTTTATCAACAAATAAGTATAGTATAGTCAAATCATTTATTAGAATATCATTTTACTTGGTCTTTTGATATTGTTTTTCGGTTATTTATTAGGAATTCGAGTTCTTCAACTCGAGTAACCACCGTAGTTGGTTTTTGGCTTTTCCCAAGTGAATGATATTATTTCTTCTTTATATTTCAAACTCATGTTTTATGGATTAAGCATGCCATGAGTTAATAAATAGAATCTTTTGTTGTATAAAACATGATTGAGTATTACTGTTGTTTTCTTGTTTGAAAAGAGAAGTCATCTTTTGACTTCAACTTGAATGATTGCCTATAAATGATTTGTGAAAACTTTTATAAAAAAAAAAAATCTTGAAAATTTTATGATTTATAAATGTGGTTTTGAAAGGCGCTTTGATATCCATATATCGAATGCCTAAGTTGTTAACTAGTTTATGAAATGGATTTTGAGTTAATTTGGGAAACTCATTATGATATATGAAATGATTTTTTGGATGGATTACTAGAGATTGATTTACGAAAGCTTTAAGTAATTGATTTATGAAATGTATTCAATATGTGAGATTGTTTATGGATTGAAGCATGAGGTTGGGTGCAGCCTGATGAGGGGCTTGTGAACATGCACATACTAGTATAGGATATCCTCGTGAGTCGAACCACCAGCTAATAATAGGTAGAGATGTTGCCGAGGAAATCTTGATCGCTTTGTCACCAGACATTGTATTGTGAACATGGTTAGATATTGAACAAAAGATTAGTCAATGGATATGACCATCGACGTGTGATTTCATATGAGATGGATCAATGGAATGGATCATTAATGTGTGGCATAAGTTTAGTCGATAGAAGGGACCATCAACAAATGTTTTTAGGAGATTGATCGATGGGTTGAGCCATTGGTGTTTGTTCTATTATTATCTTGAGTATTCGCATGATGAACATATTATGTTAAAGTAAGAAATATTGATTTTTGGTTTTTGAAGGTTTGTTAAATTCTGGAATTTGTGAAAGTGAGTTATGTTTGTGTTTTAAATATACATAATGATTGTTCGATCCACTTAGAAGAAAGTAATTATTCAGTAGACTATGGTAACTCATTCCTTTCTTCTCATCATTTTTTATTTAGGTCTCTCGATTAGTGGCTTAGAGCAAGATTATTATTATGGGAACTATCGAGAGCTGGATATTTGAGGTATAATTAGAGGCTACGTCCTTGAGAAAAGGACAGCCGTGTCACTCCCCCATCCTTATAGGATTTGGGGTGTGACACTAGAACAGACTAGAGAATTCTACGTGCATCTTCTCTAAGTGCATGGCAAACACGTTTCCTTCATTTGTAATGCCAGCTATTCATGCCTTAGGTGGTGAAGAAAAGTCCAAAAATATTGCTGGAAATGTGCTGTCCAAGTCAGTGTAAGAAGAGTCTCAGATAATGTCAAAGTCGTCAAGGCTTAGGCGGTGAACTCTCCTATAAATATAGGTAGACGTCCAATCTTCCGAAGAAGACCAGCTTGATAACCTCCTCTCCTTCCTTTTGTAATACCAACTAATAATAGAAGCCTTTCTTCCTTTGTTCCCTTGCTATATTCCACATACACAGATATACACTTGCACACATCCTTCCACAAAATCCAACAATGGTATCAGAGTTGCATCTTTGATTGGCATCGAACGTTTGTCCTATCCACCGGTTCCTAAAATTACCTATCCAAATTTCCAACAACTAAACTATGGCCAACACTACATCATCCTCCTTTCTCATTCCTATCTTTGATGGAAATAACTATGATTACTTGAGCATCAAAATGACTACGTACTTGATGGCCCAAGACTTATGGGACATCGTTGAAAAAGGGTACGATGCTCCACAAGAAGGTACAAGTGTTCCAAAGGATCAACTACAAAATGATGCAAGGGCTTTATGTGTTATTCAGCAAGCACTCTCGGAAACGATATTTCCAAGAATAATTGAAGAGAAGATTGTGAATGAGGCTTACGAGACATTACAAGAAGAATTTCAAGGTACTGAATAGGTACAAACTATTCAACTTTAGACTTTGAGAAGGGAATTTGAGAATTCTAAAATGAAAAATTATGAGACTGTACATGAATATTGTGGAAGATTGAAAGAACTAGTCAATCAAATGAGAGCCTATGGAGATGATATCACTGATGAGAGGATTGTTGGAAAAATATCGATGACGGTCCCTAGAAAATACAATTCTATTGTCTCTACTATAGAATCATCAAAGGATATAAAAACCCTATCAGTGAGTGAGCTAATTCCCTCTTTAAAAGCATATGAAAAAAGAATGCAAGTGCCGGATGAAGATACAATTGAAAGTGTGTTTCAGTCAAAAATGAATATATGGTCTCATAATTCTAAAATAGTGGAAGAAGCTCATGGAAAAATTAAAGAGGAGGAGAAACTACACAAAAGGAAAAATGTCCACTTTGTGGTATTTGCCAGAAGACTAATCATTTGGAGAAGGATCGCAGGTTTAAAAATAAACCACAATGCCGCTCTTCCTTACGAATTCGGAAGCAGGTGATGAAAATATCACACGTCGAAATCAACTAGAGGGGCACTCAAATTCAATGCTTGGAGCACAATTAAAATATAACGGTTAAAAAGAAAACGCCTTCATTCCCATCCTCTTGTCTCTATTCATTCTCCATCTTCCAAGTGGCGATTCATTAACCTGGAGTTTACTTTTCTTCCTCTCCCTCTCTCTCGATAGCTCGACGGGGACAACTTAGCAACTTCAATATAGTGCAGAAAGAAAACTGGTTTTAATACTTTATATTCCAACATGACTGTAGGTTGAGTCAAATTTGAGGTTTTCTAGGGTCATTTAAAGACCATCGTCTTCTTCTCTGCTCGTCAAGACGCCAAAAGAAAGACAAGCTTCGACCTCTGGTGTCTAAAGTTCACTCGATCTTTCCGCAGCAAGAAAATGGCGAACAATTCTCCGGCGAGTCCGCCAACAAACATTGTGTGGAGGCAGCAGCAAGACCACAATGCAAACGAGATTGATGCGCCGAGGCTGTCTTTCCTCGGTGAGCACACCCCGAGAAGCGAAGACAGCGTGATCACTTTACCGGTCCTGGGAAGCGCGACCCCAATGACGCCCGTGACGCGCCATGGGGGGACATGCAGGCCGGTGAGGTTCTCAGGCGGGTCATCCCCGGACATGCGGCAGAGAATAGAGAGTGCATCACCGGAGACAGCGAGGCACGTGGCGCTGAGGATGTACGAGAGCCTGGAGAGGCACGGGTTGAGGAGCGAAGCTGGAAGAGCATTTGCCACAGAAGTAGAAGGCGACGTGGAGAATATAAAAAACGTAGTAGACGAGAGTGTGAAGAAGAAGTCGGAGGAGCTTCTGGGAATGGAGTACTTGCTGAAGGACGGTTTCGTGAGTTATCTGCGGGACATGGCCAAGATTACGCCCCCTATCCCTCAGCAGGTAAAATGCAACGTGACTCTTTCTTTATATTCTCTAATGTGCCGTATATAAACCATGCAATGACATGCGTTGCAGTCTCGTCCGGACAATCTATACAACAGTTCATATACTCAACTTGAACAAGAACGTCGATAGCATATAGATCAAGAAGAGTCGAGAGGCGATCTTGACCGCCTTTTTTTCAAAATTCAATGGCATATAATTCCTTCGTATCGCACGATAAGAACTTCATTGAAAAGCACGATACTTTCTCGTCGCCAACTTAAGGAATATTCAATATCTGAGCATAAAGTTGTGATCACAGCATACTTAGGTGATGCGATATCTGAGGGATCTTTAGTTGTCTTTTGGCCGGAGCTCCTCGTTTTGTCCTTTTTCTCTTCCTGATTGTGACAGAATTTTCCTTGTCGGGCCCCAAGTTTTGATACAAATTTTTTTTGTCCTTCAATCGACAATATCAAATACAAGAAGAGATTGATGTTCCAGTTGACCCTTGATTAAGATGGTCACCTATCCTTTTCAAATGGCCGGCCACGCATTCATACATTATAAATGAAAATGTAACATTGTTCTTTAGTTTAAAAAAAAAAAAAAAAACCGAAAACACAATGTGTATTGTTGATGGCCTTGTAATTTTCCATTTAAAATTTGGCGTAAGCTAATGATCGTTCTTGATTACACACAAGATATATCCAAAATGAGAATGTGATTATAATATCAGAACTAATCGCCAGAAATGGAATATGAACATAAAGTAAACATGAGTCTTACCAACGGTTAATCGACGAAAGCAGCATCTTTTGGTTTTAGCAAAAATCGAACTGTCTTGCAGGTGGTTCGGTTCTCCGACATTAAATATTCCAGAAATTGCGAGATCTCCTCGGGAGGATATGAAACCTTCGGGAATAAATTGATGGGATGTTTCCTTGGGCCGATCAAGACGATACTTAAAAGAAAAGGCTCGATTTGGATGCAGATCCTAAAGGGAGTGGATGGATACATCATGCCCGGCTCGATGACTCTGTTACTAGGACCTCCGGGTAGATGAAAATTTCCTCTAGTACTACAATGATACCTATCGAATGATAATTCTGAAGAGGCCGCCTGTCAATCAATAAGTCGAGTAATGTCAATAGCAGCAAACATTTTTGTCAAGTGATGATCCATTGAATATACAATTTTGCAGGAAGCGGAAAGAGCACCCTCCTAGAAATCCTGGCAGGCAAAGCTAAAGTAACTCCTAGCTCAAGCTTGGAAGGCTCGGTGATGTACAACGACAAATCTATCACTGATATATGCCTTAGCAGATTCATTGCATATGTTAATAGCCAACTTAACAAGTGAGTCCTCCATTGCCTGAACACCGCCACTTTGTGCAAATTAGACAAGGCTTACAATTGCAATTTTGTCTAGGCTTAGATAAGCACACGGTCACTTCCTGATTTAATTAATAGCATTTTCTCTGAATGTAAGCCTTAACACTTTTTCTGGTAAATCTTCAGACACATTCCATTTTTATCGGTTAGAGAGACACTTGAGTTTGCAAGGGATTGTACCCAGGGTCTGCGGCCAAAGAACTTCACTCCTCAGATGAGGAAATTCTTTGCACATGCACTTGTGGAAGGACAAGATCCATTCTTGGAGTATGTTTTAGCAATTTTAGGTTTGAAGGAAGTCGAGCACAAACTCAACGGAGAAGCCTTCTCCGATTTCGATCGCCAGAAGCTCACAACGGCTGAATTGGCACTCGGAACATACTCTGTCATGATTTATGACCAACCATTTTCAAGTTCTGATCTTGCAGCCACCTACGACCTAGTAGACACCCTACGCACCATGAGCAGAATTCAGCATTCATCTGCGATTGTGTCGTTGACCCAACTCTCCCAAGAAATATTAGATCTTTTTGACCGAGTTATACTGCTCAGCGATGGCCATGTTCTCTTCCAAGGTACTCGCCAAGATGCCATCCCATACTTCACAAAGCTCGGGTTAGTATGCAGATGAGTTTTGGGTGTACAGTTAAATGTTGGTGATGATTTTTGCTAACATAGAACCAACATTATGTCATTGACATCATGTGCAGGTACATAAAACCATTGCATGTGGAATCAAATGAGTTTCTTGAAGACATAGCAGCCGGAGATGGGTCCAAGTATATGGCACCGGGAGCAACATCCCCGACTCTAGAGGAGCTTATTGAGTGCTACAACGCTTCAGATCACTACAAGGACATACTGAGGATTGTGCATGGAGATGAGGTGAAGCATACCTATTGGGTAGACAGCGAGCCGGGACTTGGGTTGACTCTCAAGACACCAACCAAGTATGATTGTGCAGTTGATGCACAGCCAAGAAAAGAGACAGGTCAGCAGCTCTGAATGTTGCAAAATATAACTATTAGTCTGTTCATGTCAATAGAAATCCATATCAGCCAATTTAAGCAGCCAAAGTTGAATATCAACATTTGATGAACCCTAAGATGTGGGTAACTATTGTTACTTTGCTGCAGAATTGGTGGTTGCCAAGCTATCGAGCAAAATAGGGCATTCAGGGGGAATAGAAAGCACCGGAAGAGTTCAAATTGGGGATGTGGTGACCGCAATATCCATAAACAATGACGAAATGCAATATCTCTCAGTTGGACCCCAAAAGACACAACACGAGCGAGCCTCACATGTATACTCCATGCTAAAGCAGGCGAGAGGGCATATTCGTCTCCAAGTTGAGCGTTACAAAGAAGAGGTATGAGAGACATCTTTTGCCACTACAGCATTTTTGTCTTCTTTCCTAAGAGAGTCGGGAGGCAATAAGATAAATTTGATTAAAAAAATAGTGTCATGAATGGGATGCAAAGAGATGCTTGAGAAAGTTGAGCATGATATAAAGAAAGAAAATGACTAGCCTGGTCATAACAGCTAATAATTTCTCAACGCATAGGAAGATGAGTACCAAGCTCAATTTGAAGCAATTCCAGAGGCCGTTCGTCCAGACATGGTGGAAATCTACTCAAACACTCATCAAGAGGCAAATCAAGATCACAAAGAGGCTCCATGCTTTAATCATATTGAGGCTTTTTCAGGTCAGAAATTTGTGCTATCATAAGATCCTACTTTAACTACCTCAAGGAACATGTTTAAGTGCATACATCCTCAACGAAACTCAGAGAGCCAAGTTCACAGAATGACAGAAATCATATGAGATCCACTTTTCGTGTGAAGTTTGCTCCATTCAAGAAATGAGTGGCACATACGTTAATTTTGCAGGCAATTGTACTGGGCTTATTTGCGGGAACACTATTCTACAAGCTTGGCGGCAATTACAACCAACAGCAGATGAACTCAGTAAGGGCCCTCGGATTTGTATCCACCATGAGCATTATGCTCATAAATTTGGTGCAGCTTCCTCTCTATATGCTCCAGAGGCCAATATTCTACAAGCACAAGGCTCAGAGATTTTACAGGGTCTCCTCATATGTTGTTGCCCATTGCGTAGTCAACCTACCGCAGACCCTAATAGAAGTACCCCACCTAGTTTGTTTCCTCTTTCAATTAAATATAGTCGATAATCGAGATAAAACTCCAACAAATCTATTACTTTGTGCAGGCAATAGCATATACAGTGAGTGTCTATTTTCTAGCTGGGCTATCATCAACAGGAAATGGAGCACCTTTTTTCCAGTTTTTGCTACTCCTGTTCTTGGTCGCATATTTTGGATCATCAGTATTTTTCTTTCTCAGTGCAATTTCTGCAATCCCAGAAGTTGGGAATGCCTTGGCAGGTATAATCATCGCCTTTAAGGATCAGAATCCCTATGCCTTTTCATTCAAAATTAGATGGAAAGTGGATAAAATGATGAGGTCATTTTGCATTGTTTAAGCTAATCCTGCATCGACTTAAAAGCTCACAAAAATTGCATCTTTTTGGCAGGTCTCCTAGTTTCAATCTTCCTGCTGTTCAGTGGTTTTGTGATTTACCCATCCAATGTGCCTGTATACTGGAAATGGCTAGTCCACACGAACCCAATCCACTGGGCCAACGTCTTATTTTGCAAGATTCAATTTGCAAATGAATATCAAGATCCTTGCTCCAGCTACCAAAGCCAACTTGCCTTCTGTGATCAATTCCCTAACATGACTGTTGGAAAAGCATACCTCAAATTCTATCAGCTGTCTGAAGATGCTGAAAAGCCCTGGCTACCTAATCTTGTTCTTATTGGGTGGACTTTCATTGCCAACTTCCTCGGATTACTGGGACTAAAGAAGATAGAATTCACAGGAACCAGCCAATCCTTACCCTCTATCAGATCGTCCCCAACAATCAGCAACTATAAAATCAAAATGAACAAATCGTTAGTTTCAAAGCTCCTCAATATTCTGGACGACAACGATACGGAAAAATAAGGGACAATGGTGGAGTTGAAAAATGGACAGAGGAGTTCATGGTCGACATGGAGAGGAATGGACTAGGCATTCCAGTAGAGCCAATAACCCTCCTTTTTGAGGATCTAGCATTCATGAGGTATATCTTATCCCATGAAAATTTTCCTTTTACATATTCCCATGCAATGTTGACTATGTGAGTTCATATTTGCCTGCTTTACCCATTTGCACACTATCTAACACCCTACTCTCCTAAGGTACGAAGAAGACATGAAAGAAGGCATTTCAATTTTCAGCAACATCACAGGTTACGCTAGGCCTAGGAACATGCTTGCTTTGATGGGTGGTTCGAAAGGAAGTAAATCTACTCTTCTGAAATGCCTAGCTGGGAAGGCACCTTCAATGGGCAGCCTCAAGGGCAGCCTCCAGGCAAAATGTAGGGACAAGGGGCCTCCCTATTCTAGACTTACTGGTTATGTAGAGAAGCTCGATGCACACCAACCTTATCTCTCAGTGCGTGAGACCCTTCATTTCAGTGCTGCACTACGTCTCAGTCAAACAATCAGTTCTGTGAATCGTCGCATCCATGTGGAGCTAGTCCTTGACCAACTTGATCTATTGCCTTACTCAAATCAACTAGTTGGTTCCCTTCAAGATGCTGCTGGAAAAACATTTGAGATAGCCAAAAAGATAACCATTGCTGTTGAACTCGCTGCTAATCCAAGTATTCTCTTTCTCGAAGAACCTGTATCAGGACTGGACAGCAGAGGTACCTCAAGTATTCTCAATATTCTTTCTCAAGTTTCCAATCCAGGGCATGTTATCATCGCCACTTTAGCACACCCTAATGCTCGCACACTTGATTTCTTCGACTTGGCCCTAATTTTGACACGTGAAGGGCAGCAAGGATACTTTGGCCCAATAGGACCCGACTGCAGTGACCTGCTCTATTATTTCTTATCAGTTCCAGAAGTTCCCCGCTATTCCATAAGAGTGAGTCCAGTTGGTTATGTCATGGCGACTCTCGGATTAGGCATAAAAAAGAGAGCAACACCAACGATAAACTTTGCGGAGGCCTACCAAGCTAGTTCCCTGCATGAAATGAACAACAGAGAAATCTACAGTATTAAGAGTTTAACTGAGGATAGGAATTACAAGGTTTCCTCTTCTGTTTATCCTGCTCCATACACACTGCAAGCCATGATGGTACTACTCAGAACTCAAAGATTCCTGTGGAGAAATGTACAGTACACATATGGTAGACTTACTGGGTGCATCATGATCGGTCTTCTCATGGGTTCCCTATATTGGAAGATTGAATATGAGGATGTATATGGCCTGACTTCGCGCTCCCTCTATATATATATGCAAGTAATTCTCATAGGAGTCATATCAGCAAATAATGTCATTCCTCAGATTGGCACAGACAGGTTAGTGTACTTTAGAGAGAAGAGAGCAGGGATGTACCATCCAATCTTTTATCCTCTGTCATGGGCACTGGGAGAAATTCCATACTTCTTCATTGCAACACTTGCAGTAGTAGGAATTGGGAATGTTATGGCAGGAATTGGAACCGGTTCCATCAATGAGTTCATGATGTACTGGACTGTGCTCTTTGTGTTCACAATTTGCATGACATACTTTGGAATGATGATTACTTTCCTAGCCCCAGTGCCTACGCTAGCTGCATTTGCTGTGTCGATTGTGACATCACTGTGGGTTTCAGCTTCTGGAGTAGTCGTCGTGCTATCAGACATAAGGTTCTACCGGTGGATGTATTGGAGCAACCCTTTCCAACATGCTATGAATGTGATGACTTCAATCAGTTTCTACTGCAATGCTGAGGAGTGTGTATCAGACTGCAGTTGCCCAAAATTAATAGACGGTTCTTATGCGTGGGATAGGTTGGCCTCGGTGAGGAGTTTGAGCTATGAGAGGATAGGAACCGACATGCTCATCTTGTCCGCAATGTCCCTCTTATTTGCTTGTCTGGCTTTTCTCTTCTTTGTTGTTCTAAAGCACAACTCGCCCCCTCAAATGTAGCTACGGTTTCTGCATATCCTCTGGACATCATACGGGTGTGTGTGAAGTGTGTGGCTGGGGACAGATGTAACCGAGCATCTAGATGTTCTGTGTTCTTTTTTTCTTTTTGACCTCGATGAACAAAGTGCAATATTTCTAAACGAGGTGTAGGGCACGCAAATTTTCACAATGCTTCACCACGTGGTCATAATCACATCTATACAATAAAAACGACTAGGTTGCATACTTTCAGCAACCTCAAGTAAGCTACTGTTACAAACTAACTGAAGCTAGCAACCTCAAAGTTCTGCATTCATCAATGAGAATTGAGAACTATGGAGTGTAATCAGCCAATCGGGGTAAAAACAGTACAAGTGCCAATACTTTCATGAGTGAAAAAATAGTTTTGGCACTCAAGTGAGTGCTTTTGGCACTCCTACTATTCTTATGCCCAGCCGATCCTACAGTTTTACTGCTTGGAGTGTATGTGGTTTGATAGACCTAGGCTGTATATCCATGCCCCGACTACAAAGGCACTGAATCTCTTATTGTCAATGCTCAAACTTGGAACAGTCGATCACCATCGAGCTAAAGGAGTCGTGCTTTCATTGTATGACAGATTGACTTGCCAAGCCAACAGAACCATGCATTTTTTCCTGTAGTACTTCTAGAACCTACATTTCCATTCCAATCAACAGTATTGTGAGGAAAATTTGCGTGCTTTAGAGGAAAAATTGCACTTTTACTTATCAGTTCTTGTGAGACATTTTTAACTCTACCAATGAGAGATTCCATTCTAAAAATAAAATAAAAATGATCTCAAGTCTCAATCATCTCCCAACAATAATATATTAAAAAAAAAACAAATAAAAAGAGACTTCAATTTACTATGACAATGATTCCACAATTTCATCATGGACATGCCAAACAGAAGGCAGATTTGGTCCTGTTTGGATGAAGTGATACAGTAAAACAGCTATCTAACAACAAAGCTGCACATGGAAAAGAGCATAAAATAAGAATAAGACACACAAGACAAGAGAAATCATAACTTAAAATAGAGAAACAGCAGTTGTTATTGGTACACTTCATTAGATTACAACCCTAGAGAGGAACACTGCTTCCTAGCATGCTCCGGGATCAACTTCACCAACACCTCAACTGGCACTCCTTTTAGTTCTGATTAGAAGCAGCAAAATCACTCAATGAGAATATCACACCATGTAAAGAAAAATTCAAGATTGATTGAAGAAAAGACCATCAAACCATTAGATTTAAAGCTGAACAGTGGTGGAAGAAATAGTCCATTTGGCAAGCGGGCATTGGGATCACGTAACTCATCAAAGAAAGGATGGATTAAGGCATCCAGCTGCAAAGTATATAAAGAGGTACTCATCATCCAGGATCTTTTCCTCAACAACCAAAAAAGAAGCCAGCCTCATGGAAGAGGTTAATACCCCCAAGGATTAATTCAGAGACAATCCAATATCTAATATTACCAGACTCAAAGATATAGAAGCAACTTCATTGTGTTTACATGCAACTGAAGCAGAAACAGGTACACTTAGATTAAAGACATCTAAGCAGACAATAAGGGGCTTGAGGTACATGTCTTAGATCATCCAAACTAAATGCGTATTAATACAGCATAGCATGAGATACCATTCTATTCTTATCCCAGGAAGAACCACTCTGCTACTGCTTGCTCTGAGACATCATTCTATTTCTATCCAAGGACTATGCCTAGCTATGGACCAGATGCAGAACCAATAGACAGTAGGAGTTTACTAATGCCACTCATCCATGGACATGGGGTTACTAATCACCAAACACTTGATGTCAATACACATCTTCAGAAGGAGCAAGCTACTGCAATCAGCTAAGTGTGAAGCTCTACCCATCTCCTTTTAATCGGGTCTTTGTCAAAGCTAGTCCATTTTGCACTTGCTAATACTTTCCATTCTGTTCTATTTTAGTTATAAGAACGTTTTCCCCTTGCAAAATTTCTAGTGACACCCTAGTGCAAATTGATTCTGGTTCTTATCCCAAGGTCCTCCCCCCCAAAAAAAAAAAAAAAAACACAGAGCTGAGCAAACAGAGACTGTGATACTCACAGCTGTGCACCGTAGGTTCGGAGAATACTGGAGTAATCTTGAAACCAAATCAACAGCTTCAGGAGGCATGCGTTTGTGGAATATCTGACAAACAAAAGAAAAGTATAAGATCATATAAATATGAACAATCTGGCAAATTACAGACTACAATAAGCCTATATACCTTGTGCCATGGGTGAGCTTTTATCTGAGGGAATTTGAACTCCGTATAATTAGGATTCATGCACTTGATTTCTTCTCTAGTTGGGGTGCCTAGAACCTGCATAACAGAATTCCAAAACACACAGGAACAACTGATGCCTCAATTAAATGCAGACCAAAGTATTCTAGGTTTCTTCAAATGCATGTGAAGATTGACTACTGAAATTGAAGAAAACTCCAGCACCTTGATAATCTCAACCAGCTGATCCACTCCACTCTCACCAGGAAACAGAGGCTGCATCCAAGTTAGTGATACAACTAAAATTCCCAGCAAATTTGAATTGCATAGACAAACAGAAGGGGAACATGAAAAGCATCTACTTGTCCAAGTAATAGCTCAGCCAGTACGCAGCCGGCAGACCAGATGTCAATAGCCGTTGTATATTCAGTTGCTCCAAAAATAAGCTCAGGAGCCCTATAGTACCTCGAGCAGATGTACGATATATTTGGCTCCCCTTTTACCTATAAAAAACCAACAGAAGATAGATTCTCCATACCAAACAAAGGAGGGGACACGCTAGTTGCCTATTGAATAGCAGGTACGTACCAATACTTTTGCACTCCCAAAATCACATAGCTTGACCTGGTGGGTATGAGGATTTACCTGCAGAGGGAATAAAGGAACCATCTTCACGATTACAGAGCCAAATGATATATATCTTGAAACACCCTCATTTGATTCTTAATGAGGACATATAATGATACAATACAACCAGAGAAGAACCATCACTCCGAATGTATCTCTTCATGATGATGAAGGAACTTAGACAAGAGACCCACTGTACACTTCCTAAATCCCAAGCCGAAGGATTAAGCACTTTAGAGCATCGACATTGTACTAGCTGATGAACTCACTAAAAGATTTTGAGGTTTGATATCCCGATGGCACACTCCAATACTGCAGTGAATGTACGACAATGCCCTGAAGATCTTCCGCATTCCAAGAACAGGAACATACATCAGCAACATCAAAGATACAGTTTGGTCAGGAAAAGATAAATAACAGGACACATATCACTGGAATGCTCAAGTTGAGACAATCGAAATCCAGAAGACTAGTAAGAACAGAAAGTCAAGGAAACGTTATCCCCATAACTGGGACCTGGCCAGAGAGTGGATCCCAAATTAAATGGGTAATATTATGAAAGGTAATATAAGAGCCAAAGCAAGAAGATAGATAGTATACCTGATATGCATAAAGTTTCACATAAATTAGAGGCATCCTTTGATTCAGCTTGTTGTAGTGCTTGATCACACGGTGAACTGTTTCAGGTACATACTCCAGAACGAGGTTCAGATATAGCTCATCCTTTTCGCTCGTTGAGAAGAAGCAATGCTTCAAGAACACCACATTGGGGTGGTCAAGGAGACGCATTGTTTGCAATTCCCGATTCTTATACCTCTTATCTTGAAGAACCTTCTTAATAGCCACTGTTTCGCCTGTCTCTAAGCATTTTGCCTATATAGAAGCAGTCTAAATATCAACAATCTTTCCTAAATAGTTAAAAGGTACCAGCAAGTTTTTTGTACTGATGAATTACAACACAAGCAACAACAATATACCTGAAACACCACTCCAAATGATCCTTGTCCAACTGCTCGCTCAGCCATATAGCTTATTGTCTGAAATTATAAATAAAAGAAGGTACCCGAAACAGGGATATATGATAAATGGAGATGGATATTGAAGCAGAAACAAGCATCTCACACACATTTCAATCATACATAGATGATGATGAAAGTCAACCACATTTTTATCATTACTCCAGAAATGTAGTGACCAAATTATGGCTAACTAAAATTATATCTGCCTCTCATCCTGTAAAACAGACATGTAGAAGAATAAGTTCATGCTTGATTGTTTATACTTAGCTAATACATGTCTAAAGCATGATATCAATAGACCATGTTCATTTTATACATATCTCACCCTCAGCAAATCAGTTCTTAATATTGAGCCGTGAAAGAAACCCCAAACTTTAAGAGATGCTGGAAATAAGCCATTAGTTCATGGTTCATAGGAGAGAAATTAAAAGTGGACCATAGAAGCATGAATTCGGAACTCCCAACTGCATAGACGTGGAGACAGAAAAGACACCCAACATGAAATGATGTCCTTCACCAAGAAGATCAATACACAAACTAACAGAATATGTAAAATGCTTCAGAAGAATGATTCTTAGAAAAGAATACGAATATGAATACCTGCTTTGGCTGGCCATTTCTACCACCAATAGTTGTCACTATAATATGACCTGTCTCTGTCCCATTACCATCAATAACCATTGCTTCCATCTCCTAGAATTCATCAAGGTGTGAATTTTAGATGCTCAAGACCAGCAGGAACAAGAACAAGGATAACAAAAACAAGATAATTACTGGGAATGGCATTAGAAATACATATGTAACTATCAAGGAAATAAAATAACTACAGGACATACTCTTTCATCCCTGATTTTCATGTCATTCATCTCTTCTGGCAACCTATGTGCACCAAGAGCGTATCCACTAGTATCTCTCAAACCAGAAGCACGTGGGACACCAACCGATGCCATTAGCTCCCACAAGCTTCCTCTTAAGCTTGTAGCATTTCTACCTGTACAAAGCAGCTTTGTTCATTGACCTGCTAAAATTGGAACAACAAGATCAACAAAGATATCTAGTCTTATAGAGGAACTCATAGAGAAAGAAAGCAATGAACATGCACCATCCCTTGACCCTCTTCATCCCTACTAAACGACAACGTACTTTTCTAGCTGAGTAATGAGAAACTATTTCCAGTGTCCATACCCTTGGAATTTACAACTCAACCCCAATCATCGCTACTGAAAACAAGTGCATTTCCGCAGCTTTCTAACCAAACAGGACTCGAGTCTATCGCGAACACAAGAATATTACTAATAGGAAGCTAAATCTAACATGGAATGAATAAAAATAACTCCAAAGTGCAAAGGACAACCCTTTAAGCAACTTTACATGTTTTTATTTAATGGGGAGCAAACATCCATCAAATTCGCCAATTTGTGAACTTTTTGAGTTATTGAGATCAGGGGGCTCCTGTCATGGGTACTCCAGACTACTGCAGCAGATCAGAACGCCAACACCACGGAAATGACACGAAACGCTTAAAGCAAACAAAATGAAACCCAATGCTTTTACGCCTCTTCTGAAGCTCAATATGCCCAGAAGAGGGATGCCAGCCGCTCCCACGAAAAGAATACTTCAAAAAAAAAAAAAAAAACTTAAAAATACCAGAGAATGAAAGCACACAACTTTTGACCAAGCACAGCAAGACTAAGCATTGAAACCAAAACCCAATGACAAGCCCGCATCCAAGAGCAAAATGCCCCCACACCCGTTTCCAAAAAAGCGTTACAAAGAAAGCCAGCCCGATCCAATCCCAAGCTCAAAGCTTGAAACTCGCTGGAGAAAAAGTTAGAAATGGGTAAAAGGGACGAGACAGTTACATCGTACGAACCAGCTGAGCTACCTGGAGGTGGCCAAGGACTAGTGGTCAAGCGGAGCCTCTAATGGCGATCAAGACACAAGACATTGGGGGAGAGAGAGAGAGAGAGAGTGGCATATCCATTTCTGCTCTCTGCTGCTTTTGCGTTCACGCTGTTGATGCTTTTTTTTTTTTTTTTTTTGGTTCTTCGTGATGTAATAATGCGAATTTGTCTAATTTGGTTTGTGTTCCAAGCAAATATGCTAGCTTGGAATTTAATTTTCATACATATGTCATTTATAATTTAATCTAAATTTAAAGCAGGTCTCTTCTGATATGTGTGTATATATATAAGTGAATGTAACCAACGTACATTTATCTCGTTAAGTTTGAGGAGAATATTTTATTTGCATGAAAATTTTAGTGTAGTTCGTTTAGATTATCAAAAGCCTAGGATTATTCATATTGTATTTATTCTTTAATTATTAGGTCATTTAAGCTTCACAATAGACGGTAACAAAGAATTTGAACTAAAAAAATATGCATAAAAAGGTGTTTGATAGATCTGGATGCGTTCTTATTATGGAAAATTAAAATGCGTTGGATAATGAATAAACCCAAAAGTGCAAACATGTCTTTTTCTTTTTCTCAAAGGGATGTTTACCCTTGCCTAAGTATCTCCATATGAAAGGAAGTGGTTAGTTTAATTCAGGTTATCCATTTTACTTTTTTGACCAACAAATTGTTCATTTTAATAAGAAAACTATATTTTTCTAATACATTTTGTGTTTTGGAGATCAGTTAATTATCAGCACATAATTGTCCTTTGGATTGAATATTTTGTCTTAAAATTTGTCGGGTTTATATACCTAAGTTCTAAAAACGACCTGGTTCACACAAGTTTTTCAATGTACTTTGAATCCTTTCTTCAATACTCAATTAAATTTAAAAATTACAAATTTTAAGATTTTTTTTTTTTCGGTTTTCTCTACATTATTCCTACACTATACTCACTCTCAGACTTTGGCTCTGCCTCTTGCAGGGCGTGAGAGTCGAAACCCACTCCTGAAACTTACACGTCCCCATCCCATCCCTTGAAAAAGTGGGGATTTAAACCCCTCACCTCCCCCTTTCATATTGGAAGAGTAGCCACTGAGCAAACTTGACATGTTTAATCCCATGAATATCCCTTCTGACATTAATGACCTTTGACTTAAGATTTTGTCGGCAAAATTCCAATGAGCAAAAATAGACCGTTTGACTCTTTAACAAATTGCCATATGGCAAGTCATGATGAAATGCATTGACAAATAGGGTAAATCATTCTCAAGTCATGCAGTCCAAAGTCAAAAGATGGACATAGAAAATGCTCAATTGATAGTCATTGGAATGTTTCTACTTGTACTGAAAAATCAAAGCATAATCAGTCACCTTGGGAATATAAGCGTTCACAAATATAATTTCATAGCAAGTAATGACCCCGATGTGTTCGTGTCCCTACATTATTAAAGAAAGAAAAATTATCATGTTGATTCATCGTTCTTGACAACCTAAGCATTTCATGAAATTGGTACATCGTACGGCCGACTATCTTAACTATATTTCTCAACTTGGGTGTAATTACAGTATACAAATGTCACTTTTTAGGCATCTCCCCAATTCAAATTTGGAAGTGGAACAGCTCAAGTGGGAAACAAATAGAACCAACAAATGCACGTTGATCATACTCAGGAGAACACGATGGAACATTAATTCCCTCTAGATGCTAATCACCTGTACACACACCCTCTATGCTAAGGTTCTTCACAGTACTCCACCTCCACAGATAGGCAACAGCCATTCATCATCTACAGAAAAGATCTGAAAACAAATAAAAAAAAAACAAAAGAATGATCATGTTCCCTTCCCAAACCCCCATGCCTTAACAATCACCATCTAATTGGAAAATAGGGGAAGAGAAGTATCATGAATACTGCCTCAGCCCTGGGTTCCAATATGGAGAAACAGTCCGTGTAGATCCGTTTCTTTCACGTTCGCTGATACACTTTGCTTTCTGATCTCGAACCCGGATAGTCGCTCCGGTCCGTGTCGGAGTTTTCCCTCTGGGAATCCATCTCCATGCTGCTACCCCCCTGAGTCCTACGGTGCCTTCTATCCTGGAAACACAGATATGATACTTCTTAAGGGGGAACAAAGCTAGAACAATGTCTCGATATTCAACAAGATGTATGGATCGGAAAAGTACATCTGATGGAAGTTCCGACAGGAATGCTTTGTAGAATTAAGTACTATGATGCTTGTCAAAAGCAAAAGGATCAGCTTGAAGAAACACTAGAGATTGATGGACACTTCCTGTGATGTGCAATTACCAAGCCGATGATTTGGTGAATAGGTAGTGTACCATGGCCATCACCCTATTAACATTATCTTTTTTCACTTAAAAGTATCAATCACTAGCTGAGGTGGTGTGTGGCTGTGAGCTAATATATCTCTTACTCTCCGCTCAGAGTACAATTTGTTTGTTTCATCAATGACAATCAATCTCCAGTCAAGGAAGTTTGGGCAATTAAAAACAACCAAGTGATGCTTCGAATAACATAAATGCCCTGTGAAATGGAACATCGGAGAAAAGGGTACTTGAAATGAGGCAGCCAAAATGATATGAGACAGGGGGAACACATAGAAACACTTTTACTACGCACTGCAGAAGGGAAATGCAGACTGCAAAGGGAGCAGCAGGAAAATGGAGCAGATGTCAGCGGGAATTCGATCCAAGTACAATGAAATCTTATCTGAGATTTAATTGGAAAAGAAGATAAACATAATCGGGAAAGCTACCTCTCTCGGTATTGGATACTCCTCAGATTCAAGCATTCGGACAACTTGGCCCATCTTGGGTCTCTTTTCATGATCTGGGTCAACACACCTCAAAGCTGTCAAAAGGGCTCGTTTCAAGGCCCTAGTTGATGGCCTAACCTCAATATTAGGGTCAACCACCTCTTCTGACCGGCGGCTGCCAACCATCATTTTCAACCAATCAACCAGATTCACCTGAGAGATATCAGACTTGTTAGGATCTAAGTATTCATGTTCGACGGAGATGAAACAGGACTCCACTGAAAGCACAATAAAAGAAATGAGGATGCAGAATATAAAGGCATCATTCCATGATTCAAGATGCTTTTGGAAGCAAATATCAGTGACTGCAAGTACATATCTTTGCAGTGTAATGGTAATGGGGGTTGAGCAAGTGAGAGCAGGAAACTTCAACAATGGAATGCTGAACAGAAGACTCTACAGATATAGTTCTACCACTAGGGATAGCCACATTCATTAAATTCTTAATCCACATAGATTTTCTCTCAAAAGCCACCTTTTTGCAGGAAAAAATCATATATTTGCTGCAGACTTATCACTTTTCTGATTGTGACAACGGAAGAAGCAGAACAGCTATTGACAAATTCAGGCTCCAAGAGAGCGTTACCTGTGCTGGATGCAACCCATTATAACTGATAAAATGTCACAACAAGGTAAAAGCACAAAATTTATTCGAACCAACCAACCCAGGCAAGTACAGAAAAACCACTTAAAATTGACTAAGTGAAAATTGAATGAAGTTTTGCAGATAAACTGGCATGAGGTCAGTCTACACAAGTACTTCAAAAGAGTAAGCACCCTACAAGAGGTCCCCCCAAGCAAACTGTAGAAAGCATGAAAGAAACCAACTGAACTCTTTAATCACATTCTACCACAATGGCATGCTAATGGCAAATCTTGACCAGGCAAAATTCTAATCAAACAAATGCAGAATAGATAATGGAGCATGAGCTCAACTTTTATGAACAGTTTTCAAATAGAAAGTATGAACACAATTACTTCAAGGATGACAAGGAAGCAGGAGACAGCTCCTATTTGCTATGCGAAAGCACCTAAAATCTCAAGAGCATGCTTTTTCTCGAAAGAATCTTGGAATCGAGAAATAAGTGGCATTCCAAAGCATTATATGCGTCCTCCAATATAGTTACACATGATCACCATGTTAGCCAATATTGTTGTAACTTTTGTATTGTTATTGCAGCACGGAGAGAAAGTGATCTAGAAAAACAATGCCTTACAACCAAAAAAATAGAATTAATTTGCCAGAAGAAGCTGAAACATGTGTATATGCATGTCAAATACTTTAGAAATTTTAAACAATTTGAATATGCTAATCCGATGGCATGATTGTGTACCTCATTGGCCTGACGTCCATAGTCAACAGGATCTCGACCAGTGATTGCCTCAAGTAGAACCACCCCAAAGCTGTAGACATCGCTCTTTTCATTTAAAAGACCAGTATTTGCATACTCAGGAGCCACATACCTGATAGAATTAAGATGAAGAGTCAATCACAGAAAGAAAGATCCCATGTGCAAGGGAAGAATGACTATGCTGTTAAAAAAAGAAAGATCCCGTGTGTGAGGGAAGACTGACTAAACTGTCATGGAATAAAAGGAAAGAAGGAAACAAACCCAAAAGTTCCCATAACTCGAGTTGTGACATGACTTTTCCCTTCACCCAGCAACTTGGCCAGACCAAAATCAGACACCTTGGCATTGAATTCATCATCGATCAATATATTGCTCGACTTGATGTCTCGGTGAACAACTTTAGGCTCTATGGCTTCATGCAGGTAAGCTAGACTGCAAAATCATGAACTTCAGCTTAGAACTAGAACAGAATCACATAAAACTTGCAGAAGCTAACAGAATGAACCTACGCTTTAGCTGTGCCAAGCAGAACCTTTATTCGAGCTTCCCAAGTGAGATATCCCTGCTGGCGCATAGCTCCATGAAGCCACTGCTCCAGGTTTCCATTGTTGACATACTCATACACCAACATCCTATGAGTTTTCACAGAACAGGTACAGTTTAGCACCAAGGAAACCACATTATAGTTGAAGCAAAATCAAGCTACTGTGCTAATCAGATGTGAACATAGATTTTGTCTTGTTTGGTGTTTTAAATTGGGGCTTACATAATGATGGCATAGAGGTTAATTGTTTTTAGTATAAGCTACCATCTTATCCAAAATCCATCTCGCCTAAAGTGACATTCTTCAGTTCAATATTTCTCCACTATTGATCTTACATGCAGCACTTTTGTTATTCCAGCAAATTCTTCACATTGCACTTTTGGTGGCACAGTGGTCTTACACTTCAACTTATTACACATTGAAGAGATCATGATCTACCAGAAGACTCAAAACACCATGAAGAGGAACGGTACCTATGTGTCCCTTCAATGCAGTACCCAAGAAGACGAACCAAATTCTTATGGCGCACATGCCCAATGGCTTCAACTTCCACTCTGAATTCTTTCTCTGCTTGGCCCCTATCACGTTGAGTTTGAAAAGCAAATTTCCTTAGGAATCCAAGTCAAATCTTAAAGGGACCAAAAACAAATGTTGTCAACCCTTTAAGTGGCAACGAAAATGTAAACTTACAGGTTATTCAGAAGCTTCTTAACTGCCACAGGAGTCCCATTGATAAGACAGCCCCTGTATACAACTCCATAACCTCCCTCACCAAGGACATTTTCCTTGGAAAACCGTTTTGTTGCTTGCTCAAGATCCCTCAATGTAAACCAGTGGCCCCAGCCCAAATGCGAAAATTCAGGCAAACCAGACAGAGGTGAAGGAGCGGTTATTGGGTGTGACGAAGAAGGTTTGTAAACAGTCACAACGCCAGAGTTTGATTCTTCTCCTGATTGGGATCCATAACCATCTCTGTCTACATGATGAAATGACCCGGATTGGCTGCTGTTATCTCCTTTGTACAGTTTCTCCATGCCGAGATGTACAAGCACTTTATCTGATTCTTTATCACTGGATTTGTCCTGAATAGTGAGAAGGATGCCATCACGGGGAGCAAATGCACTGGTCGACACTTGCTCCACCCTAACCTCTTTGATTTCCTTTGAAACAGTCGGAATCTGGCTGAGGGGCAGGTTGTCTCGCGTTCTTCTTGACTTTTTCTTCGACATTAAACATAGCGATAATACTGACAGAATAATCACGATAAACAAACCCACAACAATTCCTATGACTTCCCAAACCTTCAGGCCGAAAATGGCAGTATCCTTGGATAATTCAGCTTTGAGATCTATGGCCATATTTTCAGTGCCTACAAAATGTGTAGAAGAACTTAGCAACTTCCTCAAAGCACAACCTTGAATTAGGATCATTAACTTTCATTTCCAGATTCACGTATAGCTTCAGGCACCCAAGAGTGTCAGAGAAGCCACACCGAGTCATAACGGCAGTCATCAATATACTCACATTTTCATTCCCTAAAACACCGGAAGACGGCAAAGTGATTGGCTAATTAAGACCACAAATCAGAAAGCAAAAGCCTACACTAGCTTTACAATGCCATCATTAGATCGAGAAACTGCAGATACAAGACCAAACCATGGTTCTTATCATTGTGTCTTATTGACCATCTGGCCAGCATACTTAAAAAACAAAAAACAAAAACGCAAATTTAAACCAGCATAAAAATTGACACAACAGAGGCTAAAAAGAGGAAAGATTACACTTCATCAATTTCTCACCTTTCTCAGACGGCCTTCACATCCAGACTTCTAGATCTCCAACAAAAGCTTAATCTTGGGGGGAGAGCTTAATCCCACAATCATAGATCTCTCCAAAAGGAGAGCAAGCAGCCCATTTTCAGCTCCTTAGAGACACTTCAAGAAACTTGAATCAGCCACGGTCTGTTCAAGAAAGCCAATTATATATAGACAATGCAAAACCTGGTTTTTCCCATCAGCAAGCTTAATGTGAGCCTGAATCTAAGCTGAAATGTAGCTTTCTCTCAGACCCAGAAACGCAAGGGGAGGTAGAGAGGTTTGTTGCGAGGAGAAAAAAGGGAAACAAAGGAATATCAGAGACGAGTTGTTTTGGCTTGTGTCCTGGAATAAACAAAGAAGAGGAGATGGAGTTATCAGTGGTAGGTGCTCTTACAGCTTCACATTAATACAGTAGAAGGGAAGGCAAATGAATTTGTGCATGTAAAAGAACTGCTACAACCTCATTGAGATCTGATTCTCTATCACGATCTGTCATGGACATTGACTGTCTATCAGCAATTTACTGAAAAAGTCTTCATTTTTATTTTCACTAGTTCGGGCAATGTAAAATCCGACCGGCCTGCATTAAACAAATGACAGGTTTTGTTGGTTTGTGCACAGAGGTCATCACCTTAATCTTTTCTTTAGGGTTTTATTAACTGCATTAAAATATGCATGTCATGTTCGGCCAGAAAACTAATACTACGCATGTGATGGTCAAACACCCCCGATTGAAAGATAATGTGGGTGATGAAATCTTATGATTATGATGGTTATGACTAGCAATTCAGTCAGATTCAGGGCTTGGTTTATGGGAAAAAGCTAAAGGAAGGAAAAGGTTTTATTTTCTGGTTTGACAGTCTTACCTCTAATGAACAAGTAATGAAAACCTCTAGAGGACAAAGATGGCTTCTGACCCCAAGGAACTCTTAAAAAGAAGAAGGACAAACGCTTACTGACAATGTTATCACAGCATGCAAAACTACCATTCACAAAATCACAGCATGCCTCCTGACAATGTTATCATCAAAGCTTACTGTAAACTTATTGTTAATATTGTTCTCAATCTTGTGTTCAGTATCTTGTTCATTACTGAAAAAAAAATTATTTGAGCAGAACCATGATAAAATACAACAAAAAAGGGAGATTTTTTCCACATCATCCATGGAGTCTTATGGCCCCAGCCATTGGCTAAAGGTGAAAACGAGTGGGTTATGTAACAATGAATGTGAAGAACAAAGGTGATGATGATCAGTAGGTTTCACCTTTACCAGTTATAAATGAAACTTGTCCTCTAAAAGGTTAGGATTGGGGTCCCCCTCGGAAATTCAAGTCTTTCAACTAATGGATGACAGAGTGAAGTACAATGGATAGCCACGCCGATTTAAGTGGGTGTCCCTTTTTGCACATCATAAATAAAAGTTGTCCCTCAGAAAATTAGGACTGGGGTCCCCTTGAAAATTCAACTTCCTCCGCTAATGGATGACAGAGTGAAGTACAATGGAGACTGGAGAGTTACTTGAGGCCCGGTACGAAGAGAATTCACAAGCATATGGGCAACCCACCAAACCAATTTTAGTTTTGTTATGTTCTTATTTCTGGCTAAATGATCTCTTTAGCCAAATTACGAGCAAAAACATTCGTAAAAAATTCACTCTCGTCAGGAGTCTCGTATCGAATCAAATTGGATGATCTTTTGTTTTCTCAACCAAGGAAATCCAAGCCTGTTTCGAATTGTTCCGAAACCAAGTATTCACTTTTGACCCAGCGGAAGGAAAGGAAGATTGCGCAAACCCTAATATGCAAACATAATTCTTTCCTCCCTTTTCCAGCTAATGGTTTCCTTTTTATATCTTTTATAATTTGGGTGGTGGGTAATGGCTAAGGCGAGCATTATGTCGGAGTGCTGGTTCTCGTTTTGGGGACCATGCTGCTGAGCTGTGTGCCAGGTCGCCATTTTTGTGGTGTACACGGCAATATATTTATGTAGTAGGCTGGTGATGTTTATGCCTTCCTTCCCTGAGTCATCATGCCATACTTGGCCACCTTAGGAAAGACCCAGCTTTGTTGCTGTATTGCTGTACATGTACAGGCAACAGTTCCGTGGACCTTCCGATTATTCCTCGTTTCAGCCTGATACAAATTGACCCGAGTCTCTATACATCCTTCTGTCATCAAAGAAGCCTGCCAATCTTCTTGTTTAAGACTAACCAGCCGGGCCCACATTCAACTTGGGAAAAGGGATCGCACCCATTTCCAAGCTCGAGTCATGATCATCAGATCATGCAGTTTCCCAATTTAAATGGATCTCTTGATGGCGATTAGGTTCGTATACATCTTGCCAGCTAATAGAAGAATTGACATGGCGTCGACTTTAGGTTGGGAAATCCGTTAATCATAAGTAAGTTTCAGGGTTGATGATAATCATGTTGATGAAGAGATTAAGGATGCCGGCCGATACAAACAAAATCTATAAATAACTAAGACCAATGCACTTGCATTCTTAATGCTAGATAATCTATCTATCTACCCAGTCTTTCTTTATTGGAAAAAGTGACCCCAACGAAATCATTATTAACCTTTGATTTTTCTATGATTCTTTTAATATTCAATGACAATGCAAGTGGAGAACTCCCTCCAACGACTCTTACGCATGCGGGGGAAATTATCAATTTAGTCTTAAAATTATTATACAAATATCAATGCAGTCCTAAATTTTTTTTTGTCAATATAATCATAAAATTTTGCGCGAAATACCAATTTAAAATTTCCAACCAATTTCCACCATAACATTTGTCATCGGAAATTGCTGATGTTGACAACTTATGAGCTACTATCTTACATGAAATTTCACATAATGAGTTTAAACTAAATTGATATTTATACAATATATTTATCACTAATTAAGCAATTATCCATGCAGTAGCCTTGCAACTTATTTTTTATTTTTTTTCTGGCTCGCCCGGAATTATCATGGCTTTGCACAAACAGCAGTTCTTCACATTCCGCACACGTCAAAAGAATATATATTAATTGCATGCGTATAATGCCTTACCTGTCGTGCGCATGTTCGATATTATTTTTTCCCTAAAAGTAAATTAATTTATTAACCGTAGAGGGGGGTGTCCAATCATTGACCTGAGGGAGAGCCGTCCCTTATGGATGACACGATACGTCAGGGCAAGAAGCAAATCAGAACAGAGGAAGGTGACACCTGAAAATTATATCGATTCCCATCGTTCAATCAAAGCCAAGAAGTGCTGCTAGTCGTACTTTTCCACTAGCGCTTGCCCTAAAATGGAAGGCATTGAATATTACCAATAACCTGTCCATTTATTCCGCAATTATTTGTGCCCTAAGTCTATATATATAAATAACGTAAATGGCACTACATTTCATGCCTATAACAGCTCATGATGGATACCTTTCATTATATAGAATCAAGGCCAAAATCATTATTACTAGACAAGGCGTGAGATGTTGGTTTGCCTTGCAAACAAGATCTGTTTTCCACATTCTTCAAGGACATGTTCATTAAACCTGACCTCGTAAAGGAAAGATAGGAATCCAGCTACCAATATGCCCAGTCGAAAATAGGTGATGATGTTTGGTACTCGTGCAATGTGATTTATTAGGATAAATGAGGCTAGCTCTATGAGGTTTCAAACTATTCTAGGGAGCATGTAGATTGTGATTGATTAGCAGAATAAACGTGACAAAGGACTTGGTTTTGGCCCATAGATTGCCCATGGTCTTCCGGAAATTACTCTCAATTGATCCGCAAAATTCACGGCCCTTCACGGGGCTTGATTTTCCCTAAAAGAAAAAGAAGACTTTGGCCCTCGTGACTCATCATTAATGTACCTACAAATAAAATAAAATTATAAGATGGGATTCCATATCTAATTATCTAGTTCAAATAATGAGGTCGCACGTTATGCATACGCACTTGAACTTTTTGAGTCTTTCTTAAGGATCCAAGAAAAGTTTGCAACTCGTTTTCACCGGAAAATATCTAGTCATTTTCCGGCTATTGCCCGGACACATGGCAAACTTTTCAGTGGCTTCAAATGACCCACATGCAAAACTTTAGTTGCTGCCACCCATCACGGCGCCGGTCGCTGTTCCCTCTATCTCCACCACACCACCGCCTCGGTCAAAAAGAGTCATATAGTCGTCTGTCTTCTTTGCCTCGTGAAGTTCTCTCTCTTTCCCCCGTTCCACTTTCAAACTTTGTCATCAGATTGGCAAGGAGAGAGGGAGAAGGAACCGTCTCACGGCGGCAGAGCAAGCCGACGGCGGAGCAGGTGATGTTGGGGGTACACAATGGTAGATCCCCTGGCGGCGGCTGCCGGCCAGGATTTCTAGAGAGTGATGTTGTCAACTCTAATGGAAACTTTCATTTCATATGAACTATATAATATACACAAAATTAAATTAACTATCCACCAAGTCTACCGATCATGACAAGTGCGGCTCCATCCGCAAGTGAGAGTAAGGATGGGTTTGTCTCTGGTGAGACACCGCACTTATTGCGTTTCCGCTATATGGTCTGGCCAGTGATAAAAGAAGGGAAAACATCTTGCTGATTCAATGCATGCGCTACTGCATAGCCTTGTTCAGCATTATGGGTCGGGAAAATGATTTGGGCCCATTAATAGGGTCCAGTTGAGAATTTCTATATATATTATGGAGATTTTTTTTTCAGCGTTATGGGCGGCAAAAATGATTTGGGCCCATTAATAGGGTCCAATTGAGAATATATATATATATATGGTATGGAGATTTTTTTCTTCAAAAAAAAAGGTAGTAAAAGGAACTCATCCTGGCAACATAAAATATATAGAGATAATTCCATTTTTTGGTTCATGTCTTAGGTAATAGTGCAATCAAGTCCAAGGACTCTTGATTTGCACAATTAGACTATGTAACTTTAAGTCCATTATCTAATATAGAATGCGTTTGGTTAGACTTTTCGGAAAAGTCCTTGGAAAAATGTAAATGACTTTTAAGTTAAAGAGATTTTTCAAAATGCAAATTGCGTTTGGTAAATCGTAACCTAAAAGTCCCTTGCGAAATACCTTTAAGCAAAATAGCATTTGAATAAGTTATATTACAAAAGTCTTTGTTATTAAAAAGAAAAAAAAAAAAACCGATGAAGGGCAACAGCCATCGACAAGGGCCACCTGGGGTTGGGCGATCGCCAACAACCCAAGCAAGACTTTTGCTTGAGGTCACGCGGCCTTGGCGAGGGTCACCTATGGTCAGGCGACCCCCAGCAAGGGTCGTGCGACGTTGGCCAAGACCCTTGCCGAGGTCATCGACCACAAGCAAGCTCGCCGAGGCCACGCGACCTCAGGCAAGGGTCTCGCATGTGGTCGGCGAGGGCCACTGCGCCAGGGGTCATGTGAGCCTAACGACCTCAAGTGAGGGTCTCGACAAGGGTCACGCAACCAAATCGCGCGGTCTAGATACCGCTGGAGGTCGCGTGACCCACCAACGATCGTCACCTAGGTCGTCGTGACCATCGCCAATCTCTCTCTACTCCGTCGTCGGCCCTTCATGACCCTACGCAACCCAAACATCTACCCTCAACAAAGAAGATGGACAGTGTTTTCGCAACCTTTCTCGAAGGTTGAAAGCTCAAGGCACCCCAAGACTAGCCCAAGGGCTTTCAGCCTTCAAAAGGCCAGGCTTCCCTTAATAGGGTTTGTAAAACATTTCCCAAACACTCAATATTTGGCCAAAAGGCCTTTAGATGTCCAAAGCCCATCTTCAAAGTAAGTCCCAAATGTATCCATAGTCCTCTAATGACTAAAACTATGAAATATGAAATTCAGACCAACCCAATACCTTATATATATATGTGTGTGTGTGTGTGTGTGTGTGTGTGTGTGTGTGTGTGTGTGTGTATGAAAATTGTGAAATGGACTTGGACTAACATCTCTCAACATGGGCTCATTTTACTTTTCAATCAGGAGAAGTCCATGAAGCGAATTCTAGAAGAAAAAAAAGTAATCGAAAGCACAAAAAAATTCTTTGTTTAATATTTTTTATTTTTTATTTTTATTTTTTGGAGTCAAATTCTGTTTGAATCATGCTTGGTGGACTTCTTTAGATGAAAGAATCCATTTTGAGTTTTTTTTTTCGAAATAAAGATAACATTTATATAACAATATGCAAGTGGTACATAGAAGTCTTTTAAACCTAGCAAATCCCAAATAATTGCAAAACAAAGCAAAAGTGGAAAGCAAATAACAAGGGGCAATCTGCGACTGAAAGCATACTCTCATCCCTTTGGAATAGATCTGATAGCATAAACGTTTGGCGGTCAATCACCAAATTCAATGATGAGTGCATGCCAAGATCTCCCACTCCGTTTACAATAGCTTGTGGTGCACATTTAGGTTCAACATCCTTATCACCATCGTTGTATAGAGACACAATATCAAAATATTGAAAGAACATGTATCAATTACCTATAAAGGGCTCCCACATCTATAGCTAGATCTAGTTACAAAGAGTAAAACCACCAAAACTTGACTTAAATCTAAATCAAGAGAGGAGTGTTACCTCATCTCTAAGAGGTTATGGAGCCACATTACAAACATCCTCCTCAATGGATGTCAACCAGACGAATGACCGAACTGATTTCCACATTCACACAAGATCAACTGCATAAATTTATCCACACACACAAACTCTCAGAACAGATCGAGAGATAAAAGAAAGGCAGAGCTTCAAAAGAGAGAAAAGGGAGATAGAGAGGAAACGCCAAGTCATTTCCCTAGAGATTTTTGGTTCAAAGTGTATCAGTTCAACACAAATCCCATTTGATTAGTGATTTTTGGTTTAGCTTTTTGCAAAGCAACTTTGAAATGGTAAAAAATAATAATAATAAAGGGAAAAATAAAGGACTTAACATTCATGGTCCCTTCATGGAGGGAGAGGGCCACTCCGAGGTTGTGCAACCTCAGGCGAGATCCACCAAGGTCATATAGCCTATGGAGGCAACACCTAGGCCCCACGATCCTAGGCAATATAGATTTGGAGGCAAAAGGTTCAAGCGACCCTCAACCTCGGCAACGCTTAACATAGTGACCATCAACTCACCTGAGTCTTGACCAACTAGATTTCACCTAACAAAGCCACGGCCATTGGCAACCATTGGCAACGGTCTGCTAGCACAACCCTCGTTGGAGCTTCCATGATGCCCTAGACTGCAACATCAAAGAAGATGAATAGTTTTTTTATGAGGGCAAAAGCGAAAGTAATTTTAAAGGGAAAAAAAATTCATCAATTCTACTTTGACTCTCAATTTATTCTCAAACTTTTACCATGTCTCTTTACAAAGCATAGAGTAAAAAACTCACACCCAAAATTAATCATTCCCCACTCAATCCCCTAAGAATGTAGGGATCCGGACCCCCAAAAGGTAAAAAAGAGAAAAAAAAAAAAAAAAAAAAGACTTACCTTAGGTTTTCAGCTTTATCAATATTGTCTTTCACTCGATACTCTTCAAAAAAAAAAATTTACCAAATGCCCCTACTTTCATTCAAGGAATTTTATAGCCCAAATTGCCTTGGAAAGTTGAACCAAAGCACAATGATTGCATAATTTAAGTGTTTCAAGACTTGATTGCACGATTCACCTAAATCATAGGACTAAAAAAGAGGTATTATCCCAACTAAACGAGTCTCGCTCTCATGATCCACTGCTTTTCCAAAGTCCTAGATACAGAAAACAGTTTTTTTTTTTTTTTTTTTTTAAAGTTCAGATCACTGCATCCACTGAACATGCAGAGTCAGGAAATGAGTTCAATATACTATCGTGTCTCGTCACTACGCTCGTTCCAACGCGAAATGAGGACAAAAGCAACATCAAAAGACGCGACACCCTCGTAGAGAATTTGTCTAATTATCGGAGCCATTCATTCCTCCTCTGCTGCCGGCGAAGAATATTCCACAGGTCCCCTACAATGGTTGGCACTGATTCCATGGCGCAGGTGCTTGGCGATGTGGCAATCAAGTTAACAGTCTTGTGGAAAGAAAACTTGTGTTTGGGCCTTTTTGTTCTTAGCCTTCTCCGTTGTGTAATCTTGATTTTGTCTTTGGGCTTGGTCACAAGTGGGAAATGGCCATTCCTGCTCTCGAGCAGCAAAGTGCCAACTGGCAAGTGAAATTCAAACGAGTAAGGGGACCGCTTTTGATGCCTAGAATCTATAAAGGGGTCTCAATAATCAACTCTGCGGCTTTTCCAATCCTCCAAAAGAACCAGAGATCATGGAAGATCATATGGTAGGTTCGAAAAGATGGAGACACATTACACGTCCCACATCACGGTCCGATGTCATATATTCCTCCGCTTTCCCTTAAGTTTATCTCGAGTACACTCCACATGGACAAATTAGGAAAAAGCGGGGGCGGACCGGGCACACGGTTAGTCATCATCCCACCTTGGATTGGAAGAACAGGGCAGAACAGTGCACGTTTTCTCAGCGTACAATTGCAGATGCTTTTCATTTCTGTATCTTTCTTCTTTTCAGAGGTGGCTCTAGATTACCTCCCCACCATATCGCCACTCTAGATGTTCATGTGCTTGCTTTCGGCTTTGTCGCGTATAAGAGAGAGAGGGAAGGTGCTTTTAAAAGAGAGATGAGGTAGAAAAAGAAATTTCCACGTAGGCATGTCCCCACTCGTGCGTATATTCTACATCAAACTTCGCGGAAAGAGACCTCAGTTTGAAAGAACAGCAGAAAAAGTAATCTCATCTCTTTAATGTATTAAACGATGTCTGCATTTATGCCGAGGATCCGTGTATGGAGCAGCGTCAGCAATCGGCAGACCATGTACATGCGCGCATGAGAACGCGTTGCGGATGCTCGTTCTAGTAGACCGAACTATGAGTCCCCTTTTTTGTTGATCGATGTAGAATGAGCCTGCATAGTGCGATGTAGAATGAGCCTGCATAGTATCTTTTTTGAGGCACAAGGTTGTAGCCTTGTAGGGGTCAAGAAAAACCCAATCTTTCACGTAACAATGTCTACCAAAAGTTGATTGCCGTGATGGATTCAAGAGCGTGTTATGTAGTCATGAGTTGCAATCATGATTGCGTTACCAAACGGATTTCTATTCTAAATATTTTCCCGAGAGTAGAAAAATAAAAAAACAAATAAACAGAATGATTATCATGCACGTCATTAGCCATTAATATCTGATGGACCATTAGGCTACACCCTTTCTAATGTGGGGTCTGTCCACTCTTTGTGCCATCAAGTTCAACCAGACGCACTGCAAGAGTAGGCCAAAACAATTTCTTTCGAGCTTAAACAATTTCATGAAGACTTACCTAATCTATTTTGTTCTCTGCCCATCAATAGCACTCATTATTCCCTAAGTAGTAATGGGATTTGATCATGATGAGCCAACTGGCCTATCTATTTTGCTTCTTTTTATCCCTCCTTTCTATTAGCCAACAGGCTTCATATGTGAGTGATTCTTATCAGGATAGAAAGATGGGTCGCTGACGGCATTCGTCCACTGATGGATCTGATTTTATCTGATATTGAGGTGCTATTTGGAGCAAAAGTTCATACCAACTTCCTTGTGAGGCCTGTCTAGAGCACCTCTTTCTCTCGAACAGGGTAAAAAAAGGTAACTGTCAAATAGGGGAAAAAGAAAAGCTGAAAAAAAGGAAAAGAACTTTAGTTTTGTTGAAATCCATGAATTTCTTGGACTTGTAGCAGAGGCTGTCCTCCCTTTTTTCTCATGGATAATCAACAATCAATTCTTGCTTTTCTTTAATCACGAAAAAGAAAAAACTCCTCTCTTGATCGACTTATCATGCCAAAATCTGAATTCTGCACAAGAATCGGGGGGAAATCATGTACGCGTGTATCTCCAAACATCAGCTAGCATAGCTAGCTCAGTTTCTCCAGTAGTGCCATGGTCAGTTCAGGATATGAAGGATTGCGAATATATGCCTCAGCCATGAAAGATTGCGAATATATGCCTCAGCCATGACACCTACATGTGCTTTTCCTGGGAAGACAATTGGGCATGTGGATGGGCATTCCTTCTATTTGCCTAGTCATTCATGAATAATTGGCGCTGTCTTTCGAAAAAGCAAAAGAAGCAAGAAAAAGAAAGCAGATGATATTGTGATTTTCTTTTTCTTTTTTTCTGCCCTTCCTTCTACTATCATAAGGATCAGTAGCAGCACATTGCCAAACTCATCCTCCTTCATCACAAAGGAACATCTTTTTCTTTTATTTATTAATTTGCATGCAACACAGTCGTCTTCATCCTTCCTTTGGCTTTTTTCTCCTTTCACTCCCTACTTTATCGTCACCACCTTTTCTTGGCACCCTTCTCTCTCCAATGGCTACTTTTATTCCAGTTCATAAGTCTTTTGAGAACCGCCAATGCAGGAGCCGCTTTGAAAATCTACCCGTCGCCTCTCCTCCTAAACCTAGGAAACACATCTCAGCATAATGGCCGGAGCATCCTCCAAATGCCTCTTCTTGTTCCCCTTGTCTCTTCTCATCTTTTGTTCTTCTGGTAAGTGAAGTGACCCCGGTCTGTTCTATCAAAATATGCTTGTTCTCCCAACCAAATTTGCAGAAATCCGAGTATAATCATCTGGCCTTTTGAAGCTGGATTGACAAATCTGCATGCTGTGAATTTAATGTACATGATCTATAAAAATCAAGAACTAGTCCTCTTGTGCTTCACCAATTGAAGCCGCACTACAATTGCTCTTATCAGTTATCAGAATACTTTACCCTTTTCTTTTCTTGTTCTTTTGTGTTGCTGATAGCTTCAAAACACAGTATGTCTTAGTGCACAATTTCTGATCTTTGTCATATTAACCTTTACAGGAACTCCAGTGGGTTTATCTAAGCACGCAAACATAAAGACTGCAGATTCATTAAGTATTAAAACTTCAACATTTTTTGGGCTAAAAAAGGTTGCTCCATCACAGATCGAGGTATTTGCTGCTGATAACCAAGATTTAAGTTTTCTCACCAACTTTGGTGGATCAGTCCACCTCTTCCTAAATGTCGACCAAATGAAGAATGTTTTGCATTCTGAACCATCTGCTGTTTCATTGCTCAAACTCAAAGCCCAAACTCTGGCCTCTCATCCTCAAGCAAGATTGGAAGGCATAATACTGGGTTTTGGATATCAGAATGTGGGTCCAACTGAGCTGCGCAAGATCTCGTCCACCTTAGAATTGGTCAATGGTGTCATGAACAGTGAGAAAAAGATGAAGGTTTCTGTGGGGTTTCCTCTGGCTTTCTTAGAGAAATTGGGAAAGGATGATTCAGAAGAGCCGCGTAGGTTATTCAGTTCCATTGAGAAGTTGGTGCCGATGGTAATCATCGAAGACAACATCACAAGTGAACCAGGCAACAGAGATAAGGTTGTTCGCTCTGTCATTCATAGAGCTCTTTTATCCTGTTCACGTTTTTCACCTAATCATATTCCTCTGGTCTTGCCCCTCAAAACACCAGTTTTCCGTAGTACAGCAGAAGCGGCTCTGTTGATTAATAGCGTCTTGAAATCATTAGAAAGCAATGCTCAGATCAAACCTGGCCGGATAGTAGAACTCTATACAGATGCATCAGACATGCATGAACTCAGGTATCAAGATGTTCAATACAAAAGATCAGTTTCTTTCCACAGAGAACTCCTGAGCCACCTGAAACAGAGTCTGCACGACTCGGTCACCTCCCCTACAACCACATTTCCAGTGACTCCAGTATCGCCAACACCAGTCATCACTCCAGATGCTCCACCCACCATCATCACCGTGCCTTCTACCACCCCAGTCACCGCAACTCCAGAGAATCCGGCAGCACCTATCTTAGTTGCCCCAACAAATCCTGTTAACCCTCCTGTGCCAATCACAAATCCAGCCGGGACACCAATTGCAGTCCCCGGGGCCCAGCCGGTAACTAACCCTGTGACAACATATCCATCGCCACCAGGGGGTGCTCCCGTTACAACACCAGTCACAACACCCGTCACAACACCCGTCACAACACCCGTCACAAACCCCGTTGCACCTCCAGTGACTACAAATGCACCTGCAGTCCCAGGACAGAGTTGGTGTATAGCCAGGAGTGGAGTATCAGAAATTGCACTACAACAAGCACTGGATTATGCTTGCGGCATCGGGGGAGCAGATTGTTCACAAATTCAGGAGGGCGCAAACTGTTACAATCCGAATTCTCTTCAGAACCACGCATCCTATGCTTTCAACAGCTACTATCAAAAGAATCCGGTGCCTACAAGCTGCGACTTTGGGGGGGTCGCCACTATTGTTAATGTCAATCCTAGTAAGAATACTTTCAGCGGTTTGTTAAGCTTGCTTTTCCTCCAATCTTAATAAGCGTCTGTGATGCTTTGAAATATCAGTTTAAGCTCCTCCAATGTTCGTACAGGTGTTGGTTCTTGTATTTACCCGACCTCTCAATCATCGTCTACACCAGCAACTACAACGACGACACCAACACCGACAACAGCATCTATGTCTCCTCCATCGACAGGGGTGCCCATATCAAGGTAAAATATCCTATCCTGTAGTTATATAAATCTTCTTCTTTTTTCAAGAAAATACTCTTCCCCAGTTACAGGGAGATAATGTCTTTGGTTTCATTCCCTGATATGGCAGCTCCGGGACTCCCCCTGCAGTGTTTAATCCTGTCTCCGCTGGTCCCACTGGTTATACCGTGGGAAGCCCTCTGGCCGGCAATACATCGATCTCAACATCAACTAAATTGGAGCCTTTCCGTTACAGTGGCTGTGTTGTTTTTCTGACAACCTTAGTCGTCGCAAAAATTATGCTGGCGAAGTAGGACCCGATCTTCCTGTACAACATCCTAGGTCCCGGTTTGGTGTCACGTTCCCTGTTGCATCAACTATGTGCGGGCTCAACGTTGGAGCGACAAAGAGCAACTTGGTGTTGGATCTGTGCCATACTAAGTAAACTAGGAAAATATTTAAGCCTGTAAGGTTCTCAAGACAGCATACATGCGCTAGGCTGTCTAGTAGAGATGCTTGTTAGTGTACACACTGTCCAAATCATGTATCATAGCTGATAGCCGAGATAGACCTGATATGATATATTTTCTTTGGGGCAGTAGAAAGTAGCAGTCTAGGAATTTAGGTCAGGGTTAGGAGAAGATTGCTGGATAAATGTAGTAGCTGATCCACACGTTTTGTTGTCTATGCGCATTATGCAGCTAAGTTTGAATCCAATTCAAGTTCATTGGACTGATGTCTTATGTATTCACATGAAAGCTACAAAGATAAGAGGGAATGATCACTTGAAATTGCCATTAACACAATTTCTCAATTTCAAATGAGTTCCACCAGATCTATGAAATTATCAGATCCAACAGTCGGGATACATCGGTCTTGAATGTTTTCCCCTTGGACTATGTGCCTAATTCTAAGCTTTTAACAATTAATAATTTTGTGAGAACGCAAACTCACAAATTAAACCTGGCTCGCCCTCCCCGTAGCCACCCTTTCATGGCCACTCTTCCAACATAAAAAGAGAAGGTGGGGGGTTCGAATCCCCACCTCGGGAGATTGAGGTGGGGATGATTTATTTTCCAATGTGGGTTTTGACTCCCACATCATGTAAGAAGGCAGGGTAAAAATCCAAGAGTAAGAGTTAGTAAAAATAGAGTATGACCAATAAATAAATAAAAAAACTAAAAACTAAAAACTGGGCTCACCCTGCTGCAATCACTCCCGCTGCTGGGATTTCAAAATTTCCTAATTTCCTTTTTCTTTTGCAACAAAAATGCAAACTTTTCTATGGTGATGTGATGCTGACTCATTCATGAGCAATCCAATGTTGATTTTCCTGAGGTGGGGTAGGATTGGAGGGTTGATGGCAGAAATCATGCCAAAGACAGAGTAACGGATATCTTTTTATTGACAAGCCATTAAGTCAAGAAAAAGTAGGAAACCATAAAGCAGCGCGAGAAAAAAACAGAAAGCAAACCACGTTGAGCATCATTGAGTCATTAGTAACATGATGAGAGAGGAAAGAAGGCTTAGGCCTCCTGTCCAAAGGCGGTTTTTCGCTCACATGGAAGGCACTCAGCCTCACACCAGCTTGCACTGGATGCCCCCTTGACCAGGAGAGTGTCCCATCAAGCAATGAATTCGTTGCACCAAACATATTGACTTTCTGCTCATGATCCTCGAGGAGATGTGCTTGGATTTTATACACGTTAGTGTACAAATGATTGAGGGTGGCATTAACACTAACCACAATTTCAGGAGACCTAATGATAAGGGTAATCAATTCCCAATCCAATCCAATCAATTCCACTTGAAATCGAAGACCAGCTAGGAACCGAACCAATGATCCGGTCCGATCTAGTGTCCGATCTAGTTCCAATCCGATCTAATGAAATCAATCACTTTTTTGTCTCCCACTAAGTGATACCTTCTATTATGAAAAAATTTAAAAAAATAGTCACTTTCATTTTTTCAAAGAAATTTTAAAAAATATATATGTACTCAATTTAGTCCAGTTTCCTATTAGAACCAAGAACTTGAACTAAACCGCCCAGACACCAGTTCATAAAAACCAAACTGACACTCCTCAAAACCAGACCAAACCGGTTGTTTTGATCCAATTCAAGCAGTCCCTTTTGCACACTCCTACCTAATAATGTCAAAAAATGCAATCCATGCAGCAAAAAACCACGGATATTTAGCATTGTTGAACAATATCTAGCACAATTATTTCCATGAATTTTGGTCGAGGTTCATATTTGATGTCTATTGCCTAATGCAAAGGGATATATGTCTGCACAGGAAGAGTATATACCGGACGATAATACTGCTAAAATACGCATTACATAAGTTTGAAGGTATTCTAAGCTCGAGCTCTGAGCGGTAGCCGCAATGGGATCAAAAGAGAGCCCACGAGGATTGCAGTTGTACTAACAAAATGATAACTACCTAAAGGTCCTAAACTACGTGACTGAACTATACGGCAACAATTTCTTTTTATACATCACTAGAAACTAGAAACTATACCATTCATCGCTTGGAGAACACCACCAAGATCAACATCGACATGGAAACCATGATTTTGAAGCCAGAGGACTCCCAGAAGTTCTGTTTATCGTTAATGGCATGTCCCTCCTCCTGTTGCTGTTTTGCTGCTAACTGATCTCTAAGATCCTTGATAGCTCTATCCCTTCGTTCTCCCATCTATTTCATTACAAAGATGTACAATAGTTGAGGAAACGCACTTTCAATGGAAAGCAATCTCAATAAATTGACCCGAAATTGACAAATTCCACATCCTTACGAGAATTTCATGTACCAACTTCTCAGTTGGGTCAAACTAGGGCAAGAGTGACGTGTGAGCATAAAATCCATTCAAACAAACTCTATACGATTCCCAAAGTTGCTAAGTGGACCATAAAATTAATAGGGATCCTGGTCCACCTTTAATGAGACACAAGTTCCAAAATATTCTAGCTAATCCTACCTGAACATGGACTAATAAATTCAATAGCCAATATGCACTCAAGCGATGATAAAGAAACATACCCGTTGAAGCTTTCGTGTTTGAGCACGAGATTCTTGGAGACAGAATTCCAATTTCAACACCCGTTTCTTCAATTCTTGATCAGCTCGACGCTGCTTTTCCAACTGTTCCAGAAAACAGGTTTAGTGAAAAACAGCATTAAACAATTCAAACAATTTCTAGTATTAGAGCACTAAAAGTATCAATCTTAAAAGCAACCCTGGTAGCACTAAAAGAGGTATTACCTGTGATTCCAATTCTTTGGTCTTTATCTTCCAGTGAGCAGACATTATCTTGATTTCATCTCTCAATCTCACTATCTCTTCATCCTTAACAACCAAAAGCTTATTGATCTTGTCAATATTCTTTGGAGAAACCTCATCTAGTACTTTCCTCAACTCACAGTCTTTGCCGACTCCAGATTTGGCAAGAGCTTGCATAATGTCATGTTCGACTCTCAAGACTTCATCTTTTAATTGCTTTTGAGAAGATTCCCTTGCTTGAAGATCCTTCTGCAAGTTATCTAACTGCTCAGCTAGCACATTTACACGATGCTCATGCTCCATTATAGAACTATTCTTCTCATCTAATTCCTTCAAGAGTGCCAAGCACTGATGTTGCGCTGATTCAGCTGACACAGCACTAGCCTCTGCAGTGACCTGTGTGGTTGCGAGCTGTGATCTTAGATCATCTAATTCCTTGAGATACTGCTGCATTACACATTTATGATCAGAAATAGCACACAAAAAGCAAAAGAACAGTATGCAAGATCATTTCTGCAAGCGTCAATTTGATTGTTTCAAAGCACTACAACATTTTCTGACAAAAAGAGAAAAAAAAAAGAAATAAGCTCACTAAAGCAACTTGAACGTGCTTATGCCCAGAAATGGAATGGAAAACAAAAGGCACACAGGATGGAAGAACATAAGCATCCTCGATCAAATCTTTAATGCAAAGCCATTTACAAGTAATAGACTAGAATTCTTCAAAGATTCAAGTTAAAAAGCGAATGCGTTACATTCACGACCAAGTATAAATGGATAATAAAGCCATGTTCAGTAAAGTCTACTCCTATATTTCATAAATCCTTAACCAAAGTGACTATACTAGTTATTGTCCATATAACCAAATCTAACGCTCTTCCCACTACTTCGGATAGCTAACAAAACGAACTTCACAAGGTAGTTGTAAGATCTAAATTATAAGCTTCAGCGGCAGTTTTAAGAAGTTGCTAGTTTTCTCAAGCAATTTATAGTGACATGATTGTAGTTACACATGATTCTACACCACAGAAGCTTAAATTGATGACTTTGGTAAAAAGCAGATTAAAAAATGATATTTGTGGAAATTCTAAAGAGATGTGCCCTGCTATGGATTTTGTTTGCCAAATTTGCAAATCTGGTTGAGGGGCACAAAATTCAATAACAGTGAGGCCCAACCACTACTGTTCCTCAAGTCTTTCAATAACTACCAACTATCATCCGATAAAGGCATGCAAGTAGTTAAACCATTTCTAAGCATGTTAATTTGATGTGAATAATAACTAAATCAAAGTAGCCGGGAAACTAGAATTTCAGGTGCAGGATATGCCACCAAAAAAATTAGCAGGGACATGACCCACCTAAACATTCAGAGCTTACATCAGGATATTCAGACAACATATATTAGGGGATTGATAATGGTATCATTTGCCTCTTGGACTACAGATTTTCTTGCACTCAAGAAATGTGTTAAAAGGAGTTCTAGAGCAAAATCTAATGCTTAAAGTGACACAATGCACCTTTCAAAGTTTTTCAGAAAACACCATAATCTACTCCTTTTTCAATGTTTTCTTCCTAAGGAAAATGCTTTTGAGTTCCCAAATATCTACAGTAGTATAACATGAGTTGTAAATTTTTGGAGCTAAGGGGTCAATTCAGAAGGAAAAACTTGGCACAAGATCCAGGGAAAGGAAATGCTTAAAACCTGTAGCTACAGCTGGACACATTTCCTAACTAGATTTGCAGCAAATAAGGTGGTAATAATGTCACATAATCAAGTCATCTCAGCAAGCATCCAGAGATTCAAGATCAGATACTTGGTGTCAAGAAACGTCCATAAAAACAAATTAAAAGAAATGCATCACAAAAGTATTTGCATTCTAATGGTCTCCAAGAATTACGATTCACATTGAGAGCAACAAACTAGATAAGAACCCAGTGTACAGCCACCGTACATATGTCCCAATTGTCAGACGTATTCACTTCCTACCATCGTTCATCAACTTCATGTTGTCCTTTCCATTGATAAAGTTTCTTGAATAATTCATTCAATTGAACTGGAATTTGAAATATACCACAAAACAAAAGTACCCGTTTTCCTTTGACTTGTTTCAATAAGAAAACAAAGGTAAAAGGCCAAAAGGCATCATTGCCATGGTCGGATTGTTTAATAGAACAGACAAAGGACCACAACGACCAAGCCATTTGAACAAAAGGGAAGGTCAGAAAAGTCTTCTAATCACGATCAACACAAGAAAAACACCATCGACTCATAAACAGGGACCAAAAAGGAGGAAAAAAATCAGACCTTCTCAGCACTACCAGCTGAAGCCTGAAGCTGTCCATTTCTTTCCTCCAATTTCTCCTCCAATTTGTGGATCTCCTCTTCCAAGTTTTTCGCCTTGGTCTCCGCCTCCTGAAAACAATAGGCAAACCCAAAAAAGAAAAAGAGAACTCAGATCCATTTCCAAACGCATACAACAAAGCTGACCCCACCACCAAAAGCAGCTCACACAGCAAAACCCACAGAGAGAGAGAGAGAGAGAGAGAGAGAGGAGGGAGAATTCACATTCGCATGGACTTGAAGATTCAAAAGCGAACCCATCGACCCAGAACAAAAGACAAAAAGCAAACCAAAAAGAAAGGAATTTTTACACAATGACCATCACGTGCCTGCCTTGTGAGGGTTTCTTTGGCAAAAGATTGCTCCTTCGATGCCAGCCGACTCCGGACGTCCTTGAGCTCCGCCGCCAGCGACACGACGTTCCGCCGGAAGCTCTGCTTCTTCTCGTTCAAATCTCTCAACAACGGATCAATCGATACCACCGTCTTCTCAGACATTTCAGAACGGCCGAAATCTACAGAAAACTCTTCCCCAACACGAAAGCGCAGAAGCTCTTTGCAACGGATCGAGGCCAAGCGAAACCCAGTTTGACTACGCAAAAAGGCCAGACCTTTTTATTGCGTAACACTTGGACATACCCTCTCCCTGCAAAATGATAGAGTCGTTGCGCGCATTAAATTCTATTCGTTCCACTGACCTTGAATTTTTCTCTTCTTTTTTTTTCGCTGAAAAGACGAAATGAGCAGTAAAAAGTGCGAAGAACGAATCTTCTACTCTGTTTAACAATTTCCCAGGAAAATCTGGTCCAAGAAAAATATACCCTTCTTTCCTGGCAAGTGATTGTACACGCTGCTCTTCCTAAACCCACAAGAATGGCGAGAGAGCGAGAGAGAGAGAAAGCGACGCAGTTTCAAAATTTAAAGCTGACTGAAGCAGCTCAGCGACCCAGTTTCAAAATTTTCTCGGGAAAACAAAAACGAGTCCAATCCCGCCCATTTTCTCCCCCCACAAGAAATCACTCCTTCCTGAACTCCGGCACACACATGCAGCGCAGCGACCGTCGCCGATGAACTAAAGAAAACTCTCCTCCCCGCAAAAGCCGCGGGGATTCAAAGCACATCCCCAAGGCCAGCCTCGAAGTTCCGATCTGAACCAAACCAGAACCTCCGAAGCTCAACAAGATCGACAGATCACAGCAAGACACGCCTTCTCCCACGACAAAAGCTGACCCAGAAACGAAAAACCAAGGAACCCACCTGAACAGTAGCTGCCAAGCTGGGGCAGAGAGAGAAACTCCGGTCAGAGAGAGCCCCAGAAGGAACTGCAAACGTAAGCCTCCCTGTATGCAAAAACGTATAAAAAAACGCAGTCTTTTTTTAATGCTTTTTCGGGCTTTTTTTTTTCTTCAGCAAGACTCGACGTGGCACATCATTTCATGCAAATCTGGGTCATACGTTCCGAGGGCGTCGATCCAGTGCCGGCATCATCGGAGGGTCGGCAGCGGAAGTCAAAGGAAAACAGGAAAAGATTTAATCTTTTCTTCCCTTTTTTTCCGGTCTAAAAAATCGATCTTTTTTCAGTTGGCGGAAGACGAAAAAGAAGAAGAAGCGTGAGAGTCATGAAAAATGAAATAAATAAAGGTGATTTTTCGGGGAGAGTTTTCAGCGTTTAAGGAACGTGTCTTGTCCACACTCGAACCGAACAAGACAAGATAAGAGGAGAGAGAGAGAGAGAGAGAGGCCGTGGTAGGTTCGGATTCGAAGGCTCGAGCTGGCGGCGGCGCTGGTTCGGCACTTGTCCGACCCGCCGGTTCGTCCGGGCGCGACAAATCCCGAAGCTGGAGGCTCCCTTTGGTCCGGTGGTGGGGTGGAGCAGAGCGCGGCAAATCCAAAACTTTGGGTTGGATCGAGCTCCTGCCGCGACGCGTGGAGAGATCTCGGCCGTTGGATGCGAGGAAGCAATGGAATTCGAATTTTGTACCCGTCTTGTCTCGTCGGGCCCCGGTTGGGCCCAAACGATACGATTGCTTGGCCCTGTTTTTCTTTCTTGTCCAAAATCAGGCCAATCTCGTCTTTGCTAGAGATGGAATTGGAAGCATGTCGGGGATGGGATACGCCCAGAAAAGGATGGGAAGGAGAGGACCGGTGTAGCTACCTCCCCCAACGTTGCCTTAAAGGTCTCGCATCCGATCGCATCCGATATGTGGGTCCATTCAAGGCATAGTTACTCAATTTAACCATAGGGTGTACAGATCTATCGCTATAGCCCGTCCAACTTGCTAGAAGTAAGGAAATCTCTTCACATGAAGTAGAATATGCTTAGAGCATAATCTAGCTAAAGGTCAACTCTAAAGCAAATTTGAGTAACAAACTTATCTGACACGGAACGTGTGAAAATCACCTTAAACTTGAAACCATGCCCATATATTTGAAACTACTGTATTGCACATCAAAACTTGGTTTTCACGGGATCATCTTTGAGATTGACTTTAAGTCATTACTTGTCTTTTTAGTCCATAGTTTATAGTTGATGATGTTGGTCATGTTTTGCTTAAAGATGTCCGCTCTCGCTTTTGACTTCAAAGCGTAACATAACTTATGAGAAGAAAATTGTCTAGCAAACTAGCTTGCTAATCTCGAAATCAACAAGAGTTCAAACATTTGGTTCTTTTCGCTACCTCATCGAGAGTTGTTACATTTTTATTAGGTAATGAAACAAGGCTAGTAGTGCCATCCTTTGGGCCTACCTTGAACCTAGCCTAAAACTCAACTTTAATTTTTCGTATTTAGCTTTGACCTTTTTCATACCCAAAAAAAAAAAAACAAATCATATATATTGCATTTCTACCACTAGGAGATCCATAGTCATAAAATGTAAGATCGTAACAGTTAATATTAAATAATTATAAAAAGAATCTAATCGTAAAATGAGATGTTAGAGTTGGAACATTGGCTAGTTCAAAAAATATCATTATATGATCGATGTGTGTTTGAGGGTTTACAAAATTAATCATAAACTTAGGTTTTTTTAAAGGGACAAGGGTGATTTATATGGCTCATGTATGGCTTGGATGTTGATTTATCCACGAGGTAAAATGCAAACCCATGCCGAATCTCAAAAGTCTTGTAAATGGAAATTGCAACCCATCCACAAAAAGAAATTCAAAACGAGTTTCTGATCTATTCGGGTCTAGACAAGTGATGAACCTAATTAAACCCAACTCACTTTCATCTCTCCCCTTTATCTAATGAGTTTTCATAAGATTAAGATATTCAAGGGTTTACATTAGCAAGTTATTGCGGGTGGGTAGGTTTCACACTCCTTTTGGCAATCCAAAACAGAAAAGAAAAAAAAAAGGTATACAGGTTTCAAATTGCTGATTTAAAACTTGCAAGCACTGTGATTTTTCAGAATGCTTACTCTTTGTATAGAAGAGCAATTGTCGTGTTAATTTCTGTTTGAATAATCATTTATAGAAAAGAAGAACAATTGTCATATAAACTTTGCAGCAACTGACCATTTCAATGTGAAAGTTGTACTTCCTATAATGAATAGATTTTTTAGTATCTATAGAAAATTATGCAATCAATTCTAAACATTTTTAATTTTATCAATTTAATATTAAACCTTTATACAAAATTTAACATGGTCCTTTTGGTCAATTCTTGCCGAAAATCACTGATGCAGTGGTCTAGCCATTACTAATTGTCTTATATGACACATCATCGCATCGGCGATCTCAAGCAAAAATTGATTGAAAAGTGTACATTGGAATTTCACATAAATGTTGACGACTTAATTGGTAAATTAAAAATTTTAGGAGAATTGACATCAGTATAGTAGATTTAGAACTCAACATGTTCCCATAATATCTTGCCACAAATAAGAATAAAAAATTCATAATTCTAACTGAACATGTGTCGCAATTTATAAGTAGAAGTCGGGACATCACGTATCCCATCTCATTCAGCCCCATAATCTTCTTAATTCGATCAACGTTCAAATTTGCCAAATTATTTTTTTGACAGGGTTAATACTTTTGACAAATTTACCCAAAACTGGTACACTTGTGACAAATTTACCCTCTGTTAGTTTTCGTTAAATTTTATTATCAAATTATTAAATTAAATGACATGTGACAATTAACTAGTATATTTTACAATCCGTTTGTCAGAATTTACAATTTTTATGATTTTTTTGTGGTATTAATCCAATTTAGCAAATGGTATATTTGTCATAAATTTATCAATTTGGGGTTTTTTGAGGTCGAATAAATTATTTTGGAGTAAATTTGTCATAAATGTACCAATTTAGGGTTTTTTATGGTCAGTCGGGGTAAGTTTGTCACAGGTGTACCAGTTTGGGGTTTTTCATGGTCAAAAAAATAGTTTGGGGTAAATTTGTCACAAGTGTACCAGTTTGGGGTTTTTCAGGGTATTAACCCTTTTTTTAATTTCACGTTCTGCTCCTCGGGTTGGTATCTATAATTCCTTCGTGCCCAACTTGTTACTAAGGGCGTGCATGGAAACACTCCAAAAAAGTGTTTCCGGCACACTTCTATACGGAAAGTGTTAGGGAACAAAAAGAACGTAAACGCGTTTGGTTGCGTTTGTTTTTTTTTTTTTTTGTTTCAGAACGAAATAAAAACAGAAAAAGAAACAAAAAAGTTGTTTCTCTCTTGAAAGAAACACTTCTCGGAAGGAACAAAAGAACAAAAATCACTCTTCTCTCTCTTCTTTCTTTCTTCTTTTTTTTTCTTCTTTTTTCATTTTGGCCGGTCGCCGGCCTCGGCCATGGCCGGCGACCGGCCGTCAAGGCTCGGCCTCGCCCGATCCGGCGAGGTCGAGCGTCGCCGGCCCTCGGACGAGGCTCGGCGTCGCGGCGCGGGCGAGGCCGAGCCTCGCCTTGGGCTGGGCGAGCTCGGGCTCGCCCAGATCCGCGAGGCCGAGCGTCGCGAGGCCAAGCTCGCCATGGCGAGGCCGAGCTCGCCCAACCAGCTCACCCGGATCCGGCGGGAGCCCAAGCTCGCCCCCGGTCGGTCGGCGAGGAGCGTGACCGGCCGAAGAAAAGAAAAATAAAAAGAAAAAAAATAAAAAAAAAAAAAATGTTTAAAAATTAAAAGAAACAAAAAATAATAAAATTTACCAAACGTGTTTCGTTCATTTTTTATTCCGGACCAAACGTTACCAAACGTGTTCTTTTGTTCAAAACTGTTCAGGAACATAAACACTTTTTTGTTTCGTTAAGAACAAAAAAAAACGAGAAACAAATCCATGCGCACCCTAATATTTTCAAAAGTGTCATTTCACGATGCCTTCGTGAAGATATCAGCTAATTATAATCTTCTAGGCACGGAACGTGGCTTCACAAGCAAAGATGGCTTGAACCTCTTCGTGAACTTTGACACATAGAAAGAACCAGCCCGACTCACTATAATAGCAAGGTATCTATAATTCACCTCAAATTTGCATGAGACAAAATTATTTTTACAGCCTGTGTACAGCGCATGTCTGCAACTGAGATATGTGTAATAAAAAATAAAAATAAAAATTATGATTGAATTGGCCACGATAAAAATAAGTTTTAGTGTTTTAGGACGGATTTTGGGCCTAATCCCACCGAGTCCAGCCTGACTCACTTCCTTTCTCTGACTTATTTGTCTAGCGACGTTTCCATAAAATCAAGATATTGAAGTGTTTACATTGCCCCAGCTCAATCGTTCTTCTTCTTTTCCTCCATATGTTAAAGGGAACCCTTCATGATTAAGAAAAATCCAGCTTTCTCGAATTTCTAGCTGCAGTTTTTACATCTTGATTGAGCCACATATCAAGCCCTTCATCAACTGAAATTTCCCTCCCTCATTGAACACTCCTTATTCACTAGTTTTTTACCATATACATGTGATGATTTGCGCTTGAACCCTCTAATACAACCCACCATGACCGGAGTTGATGGTTTTTTATTTGATTGGCCAAGTTAAGCCCGTTCGCCCATATTAGGTCAAAACTCAGCTCATATGTGAAGGACTCATAAGAGAAAATGACAGTCATTTTCACTTAGAAAATGACTGTTATTTTCTAAGTGAAAATAACTGCAATAAATAAAATAAAAAATAAATGGGATAACATTACATGTAGCGTTTCAGAGAGAAAATACGCTTCTCAATTTTTCTTCCCCATGAAACAGTATACTCCCTCTTGAAAAACGGAACTCCAGAGCTTCAAACAATTCATCTAAGACTGCAACAATACTTAATCCGTGGCAATCAAAATATGTCTATCTTTGTGATATGCCTTCAATCGGTATTACATGTTTCCCAAGCACGTTTCCGCCTTCGTTTCATTTGAGTATTGGTTCATTTTTTATGAATCCGTTTCCCTACATTGGTATCAGAGCAATGTTGTTCATGTTTCTCGATCATCGTTGATGTTTATAAATTGTTTTTTGCTGAGATTTTGAGAAATGTCGCCCTCGTACATTTGGAGACAAAAATTCCAACACGCCCGTATTGTTTGCCCTCGCTTTTTTATTTTCCATGAATCCAAAATTATTTTTGATAGTGTAGGGTTGTAGTTATTGTCGAGACGAGAAAATCGACAGGTGGATTGCCACCGGGGACCACCAGACATGCCGCAACACGCGGCAGGAAGGTCCAGGGTCGTCAATGCGTGTGCGACACGTGTGCAAGCTATAAACTGCAAGGGCATGCGTTGCACGCGTGCGGTAACTGCACATGTGTGCACGGCGCACACGCAGCAACTGCTGGCGCGTGCATGCATGATTTTACGAATTTGTCCCTATTTTCTTTAAAATATTACGTTTTTGCCATTAGCAGTTGTTTTTACGATTGTGCCCTCATTGTTCGACGTTATTACTTTTTTGCCCTTAGTTGATCATTAATTGGAGTTTACCACCGTTTACCATAGTTGATCGATCGTTGACCATAGTTGACTGTCGTTGACCTTTGTTGACCAACACCAAAAAAAGAAGGGAAAATATGTTTTTATAATTTTGTTCATTGTGGATTATGGGCAAAAGAATGTTTCAAGTGCCAAAAGTTGGCACAAATTAATACTTAAGTGCTAAAACTTACAAAAGTGACACTTATGTGTCATTTTTTATGAAAAATGGGACACTTGAGTACCACATTCGGCAAGCCTCACCGGAAATCTTATGTGACATCTTTTTTTATTATTATTAATTTTCCTGCTTACGTGGCTCACTGGAATGCCAAATTAGCAAAACATACGCAAAAGGGCGTCGTTTTGGCATAATTTAAAATTTAATATAATATAAAAATTAATTAAATTAAATTTAAAACATAATAATAATAAATTATATTTATTTAAAAAAATAAAAAAAATAAAAACGGAGGAGAGAAGGAGGAGGAGGAAGGCGGCGGCGGTGGGGGCCGAGCCCTCAACCGCCGCCCTGCCTCCCTCCTCCTACTCCTTCCCCCTTTTTTTTTTTTTTAATCTTTTAAGTTAATTAATTAAATTTTAATTTAATTAATTATTATATTAAAATTCGAATTATACCAGAATGACGTCGTTTTGCGCGCAGCTCACCGGAAAATTGCTACGTCAGCGTTTTGACCGGATTTTCTCACCGATGGTGCTTAAGTAATCTATTTTGCTCCAATTTTTGCATTTAAGTATCATTTTCGTAACTTTTGACACTTAAGTGTCCATTTGTGCCAAATTTTGGCACTCCAGGGGTCCAGATGTCTAGATTATATATAATCCATTTTGTTCTACATTTGTTGCAAGAACAATGATGTATTTTGTATGCATGCCTATATTTCCGAGAATGGACGAACAAAAGGTAAAACTTAAAGGGCTAAAAACAGAATTAGCTAATTATCAATGGAATGATTGTGATGTAGTATCACACATAGTCAATCAGATGATACAAAAAATCATCTGAAATGGTTATCCTATGCTAGATTTTTAAAAGATGTTGGCCCTAATGAACACTCTTCTACTAGAATGGCAAGTGGTGTTAGATTGTCTATAGGAGGTCAACGTGATCCCGGATTATAGAAGGCTTGCAATAGCTTTAGTAAGAGAGTACTATAGAATTGAGGCAACCAAGACTTCAACTCTTGAGTTAAGTGTCACATGGTGCATAATGAATGCGCCTTGGAGGAGCCATAAGGGCTCTCTAAAGGTCTGCTTGTGGTTGACCAATGTGCCTTCAGAATTCTCAAGAGATTTTACAATAAAATTAGAAGAGACTTTCCCAATTTATGAGATAAATGAGTATATTTGAGTTTAATTATTTATTTTTCTTAGATTAATTTGAGATGTTTTAGGTGTAAATATTTTTTTCTATGTGAATATATTTCCTCTAAATATATAACTCAGTGTAAATGACATGTTTACTTATCGAAAGTTCAATGTTATCTATCGTTGTAAATTAGTATGTTAATTTACAATTTTTTTTTGGAAAGTTCAAGAAAATTTTAGTGACTTTGGTGATCTTATTTTTGCGTAAACGATTATATTAATGATAATTTCAAATTAGAATTTTTAGATGATGATTGGAAACATAGTGACATTTTGATTCTGAAACATTATTTAAAATTATTCATGTTTTGTGATTTTGGTGATCTTATTGTTACATGTTTCCCGAGCACGTTTCCGCCTTCGTTTTGTTTGAGTATCGGTTCGTTTTTTAGGAATCTATTTCCCTACAAAAGCAAATTTGAGTAACAAACTTATCCGACATGGAACATGTGAAAATAACTTTAAACTTGCAACCACGCCCATATGTTTGAAACTAGTGTATTGCACATCAAAACATGTTTTTCACAAGATCATTTTTCAGATTGGCTTTAAAGTCATCACTAATCTTATTAGTCCAAAGTTTTATGATTGATAAAGTTGGTCGCGCTTTGCCTAAGATGTTTGCTCTCGCTTTTGACTTCAAAGCACAAAATAAATCAAGGAGCATTTCTTCCTATTCTATATCTTACTTCTATAGTATTTTTAAAATCTCATAAGAGAATCAAGGTCCATAGAATAGAAGGTTGAAAAGCAGCTAAGTAATGGGAAACATTTCTACTTTTACATAAATGCTCTAACCTAAGTAGCATGGGGCACGGGGAATCTCATGTGATAGTAAGTGTTGAAGAAGGGCAATCACTCATTCTTAAAACCAACATTCTTAAAACGAAAGAGTCGAGTGGCAGAAGTCGTCTCACTAACTAGCTTGCTAATATTGAAATCAATAAGCATATGGACACTGGGTTCTTTTTGCTACCTCATCGAAAGTTTTTACATTTTTATTAGGTAATGAAATAGGAATAGTAGTGGAATCCTTTGGGCATATCTTCAACCTAGCCCGAAACTCAACATTAATTTTCTTTATTTACCTTTTTTTCATACCCAAAAAAAAAAAAAAAAAAAAAAAATCACGTATTGTGCATTTCTACAACTAGGAGATCCATAGTCGTAAAATATAAGCCCGTAACAGTTAACATTAAATAGTTTTGAAAAGAATCTAAAGTTAAATAATCATAAAATGAGAAGTTAGATTTGAAACATTGGCCAGTTCAAAAAATGTCATTATATGATCAATGTGTTTTGAGGGTTTACAAAATTACTTGTAAACTTAGGATTTTAAAAGGAGCAAGGGTGATTTAAACGCCTCATATGGGGCTTGGATGTTGATTTATCCGTTAGGTAGATCCCAAACTCGTCCCAACCTTCGGAAGTCTTGTAAATGGAAATTGTAACCATTCCTGCAAAGAGAAATTCAAAACACGTTTCAGACCTATTAGGGTCAGGACGAGTCGTGAACCTAATTAAACCCGACTCACTTCCATCTCTAGTCCCTTGTACAATAACATTTACATAAGATTAAGATATTCAAGGGTTTACATTGCACCAACAGGAAGAAAAAGAAAAAGGAAAAAAAAAAGGAAACCATTAGCAAGTTGTTGCTGGTGGATAGGTTTCACACTCCTTTTGGCAGTCCAAAACAAAAGGAGTAAGTACGTAGGTTTCAAATTGCTGATTTAGAACTTGCAACCACTGTCATTTTTTAGAATGCTTACTCTTTGTATATATGAGCAAGTGCCATGTTAATTTCTGTTTAAATAATCATTTACAGAAAAGAAGAACAACTGTCATATAAATTTTGCAACAAATGAAAGAAAGCTACACTTCCTAATTCCTATAGTGTCTCCTCACACGTATGCATCTATATATCAGTTAAAAAGCTAGAAAATGGAGTCAATTTAATCACAAACTTTAGTGTGAAACTTAACGTAGTCCTTTTAGTTAATTTTTACCAAAAATCACCCATGTGGTGATTCAGTTATAACCAGTTGTCCTAAGTGACCCACCATTACGTCACCAGTTTTTAGCGAAAATTAATCGAAAAATGATAACTCTATAAAAATAGAGTTAATTTACCTATTTTAGAGAATAAATAATATAATATTTGTGAGAAAAATATTTGGATTTCGTTTTATTTACTCAATATCTCCTTGTTCATGCAGCACAATGAGACTGGAGAAAATAAGGAAAACATGGCAAAAAAAAGGAAATGAAGAATTCCGGAAGACTAAATTGAATTTCACATTTAATATTTAATTAGTTTATTAATCATCAATCTCCGTGGAACGATATCTTTCTCATAATAAAGTTTACATCAAATTTCTCATAAAATTTTTAAACTTTATCAACAAAATTAGAATATTTAGAAAAATTGACATCGATATAATAAGTTTAAGACTGGACAATTTAAGAATAAACTAGTCAAAAATCTAATTAAGCATGTGTCGCATTTTATAAGTAGAAGTCAAGACATCACGCATCCCATCTTATACAACCTCACAATCTTCTTAATTAGACTTATGCTGATTGCCAATCATTTTTTTTAATTTCACATTCTCCTCCTCAAGTTGGTTTCTATAATTCGTATGCCCTAACTCGTTAGCAATATTTTCGAAAGTGTCATTTCCCAATGCCTTCGAGAAGATATCAGGTAATTATAATGTTGTAGGCACGTAACTTGGCTTAACAAACAAGAGGCTCGAACCTCTTCTTGAACTTCGAGATTTAGAAAGAACCAACTCGACTCACTATAATAGCAAGGTACCTGTAACTCACCTCAAGATAAACTCGTGTACGGCGCATGTCTACAACTAAGATATATGTAGTTAGAAAAAAAAAAAATTAAGGCTCAATTGATCATGATATAATAAGTTTGTCTTTTGTAGACAATTTTTTCACCTAATCCCACCTCGCCCAGCCTGGCTCACTTCCTCCTCTGACTTATGGCCTAGTGACGTTTATATAAAATTAAGATATTCAAGTGTTTACGTCGCCCCAGCAAAAAAGACAAATCGTCCTCCTCCTTTTCCTCCATATGTTAAAAGGGAACCCTTCATGATTAAGAAAAATCCAACTTTCTCAAATTTCCAGCTGTAGTATTCACATCTCGATTAAGCCATATATCAAGCCCTACATCAACTGAAATTTCCCTCCCTCATTGAATACTCCCTATTTGCTATTTTTTATCAGATACGTGTGATGAATTGCGCTTAGACCCTCTAATACAACCCAAATGATGATGAGAGGAGCTCTTCTATTTTGCTTTGCTTGTTAATTGGAGATCTTTCATGCGCATAAAAGCCTTCCTCTCATATCTTCTCCCTCATGTTGAGCATTCTATCTAATCGTCAAGACTACTCACGTAATTATTTTATCGTAATGTGCGTAATTATTTTTGTTTTTCTCCTAAATTAACAATATTAAAAAGTTTAAATGAAGTTAATTGTCGTACTTACCTTTTTTGGGGCAATTTTCCCACCTAGTCACTTTTAACAAAATTAAAACAAAAAAGAAAAGCTACTCACTTTCTTCTCTAACTCATTTCTTTAGGGTATAATGACACAAAATCCAAACTTTGATTCAAAGTACAATGTGATCCTTGAATTTTTAATTTGTTCAACATAGCTTTTGAACTTTTGGTAAATATTCAAACTAGTCCATGAACTATATAAAAATATTTAACATTATCTTTCTATTGATATAAGTTCAATGATAACATTGAACATTTTCATATAGTTTAAAGACAAGTTTGAATATATATTCAAAGTTCAATGATTACATAAACAAACTAAAAGTTCAAGGACCATATTACACATTAGATTAAAGTTCATGGACCAGAATAAATAAATTAGAAGTTCAGAAATGACATTATACATTGAGCCAAAGTTTGAAGATCATTTATATAATTTTTCCTTTTTTCTAATATTTACATAAAATCAAGATATTCAAGAGATAATCTTAGGGACTTGATTAGACCCTTAAAAGGCTCAAACGAGAAGACACAAGCAAGAGTCATGGGAGAACCATCCTAAGGTGAGAGACTCTGCAATGTCACCTCCCGTATTCCTTCTCTTTTAGGAAGAAAAACATAGAGGGGAGAGGTTAGGTGTGTGCCGTGCAGGCATCGCCACGTTAAAATATAAAAACACAGTCATGTCAATCTACCTAGGTTACCGAGAGTCTACTTGTTGACTAACCAAATAGTAACTGATTCTATTCTTTTGTTCCCAACAAAAAAAGAACAAAAATCTATTTGGTAATTTTTTTTATTTCCGATAACAATTTTATTCTTAAGAATAGACTTGAAACAAAATCAATAAGTAGAATTTTTTTTTTCTAAGGAACAATTCCATAATCAAGCCAAATTTTCTTCTCTCTCTCCCTTTTTCTCTCTTATTTTCTTCTTTTTCTTATTTTTCTATTTTTCTTTCTTAATGCCAATTGCTAACCACAATGATGGCCGACAGGGGAGGCCCCAGTGAGGTCATTGGGCCTTGCCCAACCGATCACCGACCACGGCAGTGGTCGACGATTGGCTAGGGAAGAAGAAGAAGGACGAAAAAAAAAATAGAGAAAAAAAAGAAGAGAAAAAAGAGAAAAATATCATAAAAGTATTCAAAAATTAAAAGAAATTCTAATTCACAAAAAAAAAAAAATTGAAATGTTACTAAATACATTTTTATCCCGAGAATAGAAATTTTTGATAGAGTCTATTTGTTAATGTTCATATTTCTTTGTTTTTCTGTTTTTTTTATTTCCCGGGACGGAAAAAAAAAAGGACAAAATTCCATTTTGTAGCATCAACTAATTTTTCTACTCTCCGGAATAGAAAAATAGATGGAAAATAGATTGGAATCAAAATAAAAAAAAAAAAGCAACTTCTTATTCTCATGAACAATTTCTAGAAATTAAGTCATTTTCTTTTTTTCTTCTTATTTCTCGCCATCCTTCACCCCCCGCCATCCGCCACTACCGGTAGTTGGCCACCACTAGCCACCACTACTATCGACCACGGGCTAAAGGAGGAACAAGAAGAAGAAAAGAGGACAAAAAGAAAAATCTAAAAAAAATATTAAAAAATTGAAAGAAATTCTACATTACAAAAACATTTGTGGATCATATCATACATATTCCTATCTTTTTTCTATTCCAAAAATAAAAATTTCATGTAGTAACCAAATGTATTCTTTTGCTCAAAAATTGTTTTAGGAAATAGAAATAGAAAAAAATTATTTCTAAAAAGAAATTGTTTTCAGAATAGAAATGTTATCAAACGCACTATTTACCAAATGCCTTCAAATGTTTAAAAACTTGTACGATGAATAAAATAAAAAATAATCATTTTTAAGTAGAAATTGTTCTTAGAAACAAAATGGTACCAAACGCATAAACAAACGGGGCGACATGCACTTTCGAAGGCAGCTCCCTACAGCTTTGTGAGGTTATATTATAACCAAACACCAATGATCCAAAAGGTAATGTTGCCCTAGTAAAAAGACAAAAAAAAAAAAAAAAAAAAAACCGTACTTATTCTTCTTTCCCTCCATAGGTTAAAGGGAATTCTTCATAATTAAGAAAAATGCAACTTTCTCAAACTATCCAGCCATAGTATTCAAATCTTTATTGAGCCATATCTCAAGCCCTACATCAATTGTCCCTCTCGAGAAGAAAAAGATAGGGGAGAAATTTGGGTGGAGGATTAAGACGTGTAGATATTGGTACGTTAAAATAAACAATGTGTTCCTATTAGCCCGCCAAAGTTACTAGGCAAGCAGAGCGGCTCTGACTCAAGGGGCAGTTTCTTCCAGCATGGTGATGTTACAGTATAGTCAGATACCAATGATTCAAGAGAATATTACCCTTGCAAAAAGACAAAAAATCGTACTTCTTCTTTTCCTCCATAGGTTAAAGGAACCCTTCATGATTAAGAAAAATCCAACTTTCTTGAAATTTCCAACTCTATTATTCAAATCTTGATTGACTCATATCTTGAGCCCTACATCAACAATAATTTCCCTCTTCGCAAGAAAAACATAGAGAGGGAATTGGGTTGGGAGCTTGTGCATGCAAGCATCGTCATATTAAAATAAAGAATACATTCCTGTCAGCTTATTTAGGTTATCAAGTAGGGGAAGCAACCGTGACTTAAAAATGAGGGTATATTGTAACCAGACACCACTGGTCCAAGGGGTAATGTTACCCTAGCAAAAAGACAAAAAACCGTACTTCTCCTTTACCTCCATAGATTAAAGGGCACCCTTAATGATTAAGAAAAATCCAACTTTCTTGAATTTCCAGCTGTAGTTTTTACATATTTATTGAGCCGCATCTAAGGCCCTACATCAACTGTAATTTCCCTCCCACATTCAATGCTCCTTATTCACTAATTTTTATCAGATAAAAGTGATAAGCTGCGCTTTAAACTCTAATACAACCCAAATGATGACGAGAGGAGCTCTTCTTTTTTGCTTTTCTTATTATTAGGAGACCTTCCATGTGCACGAAACCCTTCCTCCCACATCTTCTCCCTCGTGTTAGCCACTCTAAACGACCGTCGGGACCACTCGACGAGTCCTGTCTTGTCCCGTGCACGATCATCACCACTCTTCTCCTAAAGTTTTATGTCATGAAACGAACGCTTCTCCCCCCTTTTCTCTGCTCGTTCTCGTATCTCCAACGTTGCACATTTAGACTTGACCACCAATGGAGGGTACGTGTTTGGCCGACCTCGGAGCCGTGCGGACATTGGAAAGATGAGGAACATTGGCGATCTAGAAACTCGACCAACTTGTGGAAACAAAGAATATTGGGAGTGACCCACGAAACGGGTCGCATCAAATTCCGAAAGGCCAATGCCTAATTATTATATTTTTTTGTTTTGCCAATTCCTAATTGAAGGGGTTAAAGTCAAGTGGACCCATTTCGGGGTGCTGCATAATTGCTTTAGCTGTGACTTGGACGTGGAGTCACAGTCAAGCTGCCGCCCCCACGTCAAAGGAGAAAGGAAGAACAGCCGCCTCTTCACTGGCCACTAATTTATCAAGAAACCTAATTTAAGGCGGTGCATATGAATCGAAAGATATTGTTGTAGCTTTTTGGACGGCTCGGACTGATTACTCCCACAATTGCCCCGTTTATATAGGTGATAGAATTTGATAAAACGAAAAAGATGGAAAAATAAATTTGAAATCAATGAGAAATATTATCTAATCAGTTTAAATTATTGTACGGATGTTATTTCAATTTTAAGCTTTTCAATTTTAGTAATTGAGTCCTGAGCCTTTACACAATATTCCAGTGCAGCTTGTCTATTTGTCGGAAATAGCTAATATTGCCATTTTGTCATTGTTTTATTAGTGATTTTTTACGAAAATTGATCAAAATAGTTATATTGAAATTTTAAATAAAGATTTGGACTTGATTGACAAAATTAGAAAATTTAGGATTGAATTGACATCGTTACTATAGATTTAGAATTGACCTGAGTAATTTTCCTAGGTTTCTAACGAGGAAATAGACTGTGCAATTACGTTCTCCTAAGGCCACTGCCCGTGAGTCACGTCCACTTTCAAGCTTTTAAAGCTTGACACGTCCACCATGCGTTAAATAATTGGGATCAGTATACAAAATCTTTTTTTTTTTTTTTTTTTTTGAGGCCCACTAATCTTAATTTTGAAAGACAAGATGAGGTGGTTCAAGATAAAGACACGCACAAAAGCTACAAAAGGTGAGCAAATCATGGGCGTCACCAAAAGCATCCCCCACTCCTTCGCCAAGCATAATGCGATTATATTCCGTGCTTAAACCATCCTAGACAATTGCTTCATTGGCATGGGGCGCTCCCGTGCTTCTGGCCCGGAAATCGATGGTTGTGGGTTTGGTTCCTACCTTTGAAATTTACGATCTAAGTAGAGAGTTATCATGGCGGGTCACTGTGCTAAATTCCTATTAGGATAGCAGGCTAATTATGACCGAGCTCTTGAATTATAAAAGAAGAGATTCTAGATCTATTTATGGAAAGAGGCACAAATAGTCCATCAACTTTGATTTAATATGTGTAATGTTATTTTTAAATTTTTAATATGTTTCATGTGACATCTGAATTTTAGTTTAATATGCAAATTATTTAATTTATGCAGTGTAGCCCTTTTAACCTAAACACTTTTAGTGTGTTCAAACTGATTTGTGAACTATTAATAAATGTTAAATATACTTCGCAAGTTATATGAAAGTATTATCATTTTAGATTTGTGGTCTGCATTATTTAAATTATATATATTACTATGGTTACTATTAGGGGTGTGCAAAAGAACCGGGACCTGCCCGGATCACTCGAAACTAAATCGGAATTGCTTGGAACCGGTGGTTTTTAAGGAAACCGGTCTGGTTCTCGGTTCCAATTTATGGGAACTAGTAGGTATTTCCCTGTTCTCGGTTCCATAAGCAAATCCGTCTATCCACCCACTCGGATCGGATCGATTATATTATAATAATATATTAATTTTTAATATTAAAAAATTGAAATTACTAATTAACACACCCAAATTATATAATTAATCCAAATCAAATACTTAAAAAAATTAATTAAAGTGGGTATTCTAATATCATGCCAGTCAAACCAAATGGAGAGGTCTTGATCTTGAAGCTCAAAAGTCCAAAGTGCACACCTCGACAAAACCCCGAGCATTTAGTGGGCAAAAAGCAAGCACGCGAAGAAGCAAGAGGAGGAGAAGAAGAATAGGTCAGGTGAAGAACCAGCAATTTCGGTCAGAAACCAAAGTTGTTTTGTGTTAAGATCGGAGCTTTCGAGAAACCCAAGAACCCCCTCAGGCTAGGGTTTGCGGGAAACCCTCGACAGCAATAGGTCCGTCCATCCGTCCCTTTCCCTATTCGGCCCTTTGGAAAATCGCCGTCGTCGAGGAACTTGTGGCTTTTGACTTATAATTAGTTTTACTTTCTTTCACTTTCAACATTATGTTTTGATTTCTAGTTGTTGTAGCTTTTGGTTTCTAGTATATTATTCGATATGAAGAGTACTCACGGCGAATTTTAGAAAATGATATTATTATTGGTGAGACCAGTTCCATGGATCCACCTGGAAATCGGACCGCTGGCCCAGTTTCCGGGTGGATCCATATAATTAATGGGTGGATTCCGATTCTAATTTTTTAGAATTGGTCCTTAGTAGGTAGTTCTCGATTTTAGATTGGGAATCGCTCGCCTAGATCATGGACACCCCTAATTATTATGACACTTTAACATGTTTGACTATTAAATAGTTTTCTCGTTGAACCTTGAGAGGACCCAGTGACATCAACTCAAACCAATTTGCACTCGTCGCGGCACCGTCTCCTCGCCATTAAATTCCACGATTGGAGCTCCTTCGCATTTCTACTTTCACATTGTGGACTTCCTTCACATCACATCCAGTCCAAGTTTTTAGGTGTAATTGTGAAATAATTCCTTCTTTTTAAAGAATTTTAAGATAAAAAAAGAAAAAGAAGGTATTGCTGTTTCGTCGCTTTAAGGGAGCATGATAGATTGGATTAAAAATCAAATTCCGGGTTTGCGAAAGAAAAAATAAATGCCATACAGTTTATATTTGGACTTTGGAAGTCAGCTTGTACAAAGGGATTATCAAATGCGAGTTGATTCGATTTGAAATGGCCTTAAAAAAGACGGTTCAATATAATAAATAAAAAGGGTCTCTTTTTTTGAAGTTATATTATCTTTTGTTTTCCATCATTTAGATTCGAAGTGGCTTCTTTTTATAAAAAAAATTGAAGTTGCATTAGCTTTCATTTTTGTTGTGAGTTTTCAAAGTTGCAACTATGTGGCATTATTATTATATTCACTTCAAAAAAAGAAAAAGAAAGAAAGAAAGAAAGAAAGAAAGAAAAAAAGCAGAGTCTATGCACATTCAAAGAGGAAATTGGAAATGTTTGGAAATGTCCTAAATATGTAGAGCACAGTTTCAATAAATCAAATCATATAAGGAAATTTATTCTGACTATTGTAGGAAGAGAATGATTTGAATTCAAATTTGGCAAGTCGAAGATCTATAAGATTACATGAAAAGATTCTGAATCTCAACTAGCAATTTCTCCACAAAATATATTAAGCTTTTCATGAAATTCTAGTGTTATTCCCCTCCAAATAATTTTTATAACATAGAGAAATGAAGTAATTTCCTTTTAATAAGTTGGTATGAACCTGTCAGTTAACAAAAATCGACAAGAATGCCGAAATGAAATAACTCGATCCAATCAAAAACCAAATCGAGCATCATACCAAAATGCCGGCTCGACTCGATTAGAAACTATGATCCATTTGCTTTCGCAGTGTGCATGAATCATATCGAAATAGCGACCGCCTACCCTGCATATCCCTAATTCCTCCACTTATAAATTACTTTCTTTTATCACAAAGAGCCCTAATCAGGAGATTGAAAAAAAACAAAAAACAAAAAACAAAAAACAAAAAGATGATAAAAATAAAAATAAAAATTAAAGCATCATTAATATCATAGTATACCAGGGACGGACTTCGGACAAGATTCAAAGTAAGCAAAGGCAGGACACCTTTGAAAACGTCGTCATCTTCCCCAAGTCCGCACCTACCTCTTTACCACTTTCTCTCTCCTCTTTCTCTCTCTATCTCTACAAGAACACCGCTCGCTCGCTCGGGCTCTACCCAGTTCCTCCGTTTGGGGCGCGTATGTGATCGGTTCCCGGCCGTCGCGACCTTTCTCTCCGGCGAGGATCTCGGGCGAAAAACCATGGGGGCGGCGGCGGCGGCGACGGGGGCGGGGGCGGGGGCGGCGGGGCCTGGCGGAGGCGCAGTACGTGAAGGCGAAGACGTCGGTGTGGTGGGACATCGAGAACTGCCAGGTGCCCAAGGGGTGCGACCCCCACGCGATCGCCCAGAACATCAGCTCCGCCCTGGCCAAGCTCAACTACAGTGGGCCCGTCTCCATCTCCTCGTACGGCGACACCACCGGCATCCCCGCCGCGGTCCAGCAGGCGCTCTCCAGCACCGGCATCGCCCTCAACCACGTCCCCGCCGGTAAGGGCGCCCTCCTCCTTTGTCTCCGCTCGTGGGTGCTGATCGATGGGTCGCTTCGTCTTGTTCCTTCTTCGCGGTCGTTCGATGAAAGAATCGATTTTTTTGCCTCCGCGTGTGTGTTCTGATCGGCCGTAAATTTGGTCTCTCCGGTTAATTTTAGTTGCTTTAGCTGAATTAAGTGAGAACTTGATCTGGGCTGGGGATGCCTGTGGTTGTCTCTGGCTCTAATTTGCTTGAGCTTTAACAGGGATCTGTACTAAGTGGTCATTGGACCTCTGCAGTTGTTGGGTTTCTAGTTTAAGAGGCGTGTTTAGATCTGCTCGGTCGGTATGGCATCTTTGGACCTGAATTTAGCTCAAATTTGTTTCTCTGCAAATGGGTATGCTCGACTGTGGAGTTACTGCTGTCTTCCGGCGCTTTTGAGATGGAAACATAAGCTAAGTGGGTTTAACATTTCGCAGGTGTTAAAGATGCGAGCGATAAGAAGATACTGGTGGACATGCTGTTCTGGGCAGTGGACAATCCTGCACCGGCTAATTATCTTTTGATCTCTGGTGATCGGGACTTTTCTAATGCTCTTCATCAGCTGCGCATGAGAAGGTACAACATTCTCTTAGCGCAGCCTCAGAAGGCATCGGCACCCTTACAGGCTGCTGCAAAGACCGTGTGGTTGTGGACCAGTCTTGTGGCTGGTGGGCCTCCTTTGACGAGCATCGAGTCACAACCGTTTGGTAACTATGTTTTCGTTTCTTCTAGTTCGGATACATTACCAGTCCCAGTTTCTAATTCTTTTCCGATGAAGCAACCTGTGGATGTCCATTACGAAAGTTCTCATATAGGGAACCAGAAGTTTGCCAATATGGGAAAGGGTAATGACCCCAAACATAATAAAGGAAAAGTGAACCGGAAAAATTCGTTTCAATCTGGTTCAAAGAATTCGAGGTCTGTAGACGATCAAAACAATTCGAGCTATTACCCTACCTACCGGGGTCCCATTGGTGGATCTGCTATCCCTGGCAATCACGATCCTTCTTGGAGCCATAGCAACGGGCATGTCAATTATGGGATTCATTATCCTCCTCCTCCTCCAAGGCCAGACTTTCCTGTGCAACCTGCACACCCACAAGCAAATTTGTATCCGCCCTACAGTGCTCCTTTTGGTAGCATTCCTATGGTGCCTCCTAGGCCAGATAGGCCTAGCAGTTCACAGGGTCCTCCAGACATCAGTAAGTTAAATATTTCGGTTCACCCAAGCAACGTTCAGAATCCTCCTGCTTTTCATCAGCAGAACAGAGAGCTAAAGCAGATCCCTAACCATGTCAAGAACAAACCATCAACCTATCATGACACCATGAACAATAGGTTTCCTCGACGCCCCGAGTATCCATCCTCAACTTCCTCTGCCCCGTCTACTCCTGATTTTCCAAGTAATGGTACTTGGGGAACTCCTGGATATCCAAAACCTTCCGAGTACATACAAGGTCTTATAGGAGTTATCCTACTCGCCTTGGACACCCTAAAGAACGAAAAGATTTTGCCAACTGAAGCCAATATAATTGATTGCATTCGATATGGAGATCCGAAGCATCGCAACACTGACGTGAAACAGGGCCTAGAGAGTGCCATAGAGCATCAAATGATAGTGAAGCAAAATTTAGGCGCCATGCAGTTGTATGTTGGTAAGAATGAAAAACTATGGAATTGTGTGAACCCTTTGGGTGGAAATGCAAAGGATTATCCTAAAGCAACATGGAATGAGATTCAGAATTTCTTGACATCGTCTGTAGGACGGGCTGCAATTCTGGCTTCTCAGTGCAGGTTGGTCCTCTTATAAAGAATTCATTCATGGTATTTCAACAGTTTTCACATTGAGAAAGATTCACTCACATGTTGTCTCGTTTTCCATCTAGGTATGAAGCGGGTACTACTATGAAGCACATGTGCTTGAAACAACTTGCTTTAGGTGATGTTCTACGAATTCTAAACATAATACTTACAGTGAAAAGATGGATAGTGCACCACGCATCAGGATGGCAGCCTCTTAAGATTACTCTCGCGGAGTCCAACACCAACTCTGTATCCAGTGATGATGGATGGGGGAGTGGTTGGGAATAGGCAAGGAGTGTTGATAGACCTGGGGGGGCTTGAGGAGGTGAGCCCCTATTACCCCATCTCCACCTAGGATTCTTGACTTTTGATATTTGCCCATCAGATTTTTTTTTTTCTACTTTGGAAATTATAACTCACCTTTCCTAGTCCTAGATCCTGTATCTGCCATAACCTAGGACGTCGCCTTGCATGGTAGTGTACCATACACCAAATGTGAAGGTGGGTTGTATTTGGTAAAGATATGGTAAGTTACAATCACTTGGATGACTGGCATCTGAGAAGACCAAGGGCCGTAGGTAAAGAGTACATGTGTTGAGCTACCAAGGAAGTAATCCTGGTCTAATGTACTGAAGGAGTAGGTAAACCCTTCGAACATGAAGCTTTGAGGTTCGCAAGTTGTTGGATATAGATTGCTCTGCCACGTGCTTAACATATTTGCCTTAGGTGTTTCGACTGGAGGCATATGATGATGATATCTTTACAACTTACGCTGGGACCTTTTAGGATCGAGACACGTGGAATCATTCTATAGATTTAACTATTCATGCAACCATATTACAGTGGAATTTACTGTTGGTCTTTTCTTATGGAGCAAGTCGGAGGTTTTTGCAAAATGGCTCCTTGCTTGATTGATCTGATGCTTAGACAGTTGAAAAAAGTCGAGCAAGAGATGCTACTAGTTTGTTGAAAATGGGTCTTCTTTGAGATGCTGCTGGGACTTTATTCTGTGGCTATGGACTTGTGGATCCTCCAAAACTATGCAGCAATGAAACTCTACATGATCAGTTTTTCCAAAGCTTTACGTAATGGATTACAAGCCGACGCCAATTTGTGTCCTGTTATCATGTCGCTTCATTCACATAAAATCTCACATGATGTCGACAAAAGGAAGAGGAGAGAAGTTTTAAGCACAGAGATGTGTGCCATAAATTAGCTCTCTGAAGTTCGAGCGAAGCCATTAAGCTTTATGTAAAGTGCAATGTAATTCCTGTATTAATAAGGTAACAATACTTTACTCGGTGAAGCTTGTAAGTTCTTGGACTCTACTTTGCTCTTTGTGTTTGTCTCATTTCCGGATGTTGCTTACAGTTCCTGTCGAGCAGATCTAAACTGAAAGGGGTGATGTAATTGTGGGATATCTTGATAAGCCTATTATCTGTTACCAATCATCGTGTTAGATATTCTGTCGCCAATTTCTCTTCCTATTATTGACTATGTCTTTTAGTTTTGGCACGAGGAATGCCTGTGCAATTCATGGTAAGGGTGAGTTGGAATGTTTGCATGAGTTTGGTGGTTTTGGCAATTGTTAGAAGGGACAGATACCCTTGGCCGGGTTTTGATCTTCTCTAGGAACATTTTCCTCAAAGCAGAGGTTTCTGCATGAGAGTGATGCTTTTTGCCTGCTACTGCTGTATATGGAATTTGGCGCTAAAGTTTAGAAAAGGAAGGTGCAAAGAAATGCAAACGTTTCACCGTAATGTTGCCTATTTCTGGCTTTGACCCATTACTCCACAATTATTCGACATGTATGAATTATAAGAAATTCATCCGAATTATTTTGCTTTCCCTCGGAACTCCTTGTTAGAGAACATGGCGGAGCAGAAGGATATAATGATCACATCATGCGGGAATAACAAAGGGAGAAAGACCTATTATGCAGCGATTACGTCAGGAGAGATTTTTACACTTAAAATGCACAATTGCTTGGAATGAACTACATCACAACACTGTGTAATCAACACACCAAATACAACGATTGGGGGTTTGTAATCTGTGTTCTAGACGAGTGACTCATTATGAAAATGTGTTCATATCTACGACAAGCTAATAGCTTAGCATAATCGTTCTATCTATATTTAATACTTTGCTTCATGTAAATATTAGTATCATGTGAGCCCGTCATGTTTAATACTGCCGGTCTAATGTTTACTTGTCCTGAAGCCAGTAAGCTGTTTGGAAGGATTTTTGCTTTTTACCAGGGATGTATTTGCAGATTCACCCTGCTCACATTTTAACTTTATTATATAAAAAATACTATATATCTTTTTGAAAATATTCTAATATTGACAAGTACTTTCGTATATTGCCTTTTTTTTTTTTTTTTTTTTTTTTTTTTTTTTTAACTAAGGTTTCTTTTATTTTGTGAAAAACATTTTCCTTAGCTTATAATTTTTGGATCATTTAAGAAAATGAGTCAACAGAAAATATTTTCAAGTGAACAAAAAACTCGTGCTTAAATTCCGGAAAATAATTCCCTTTAAAAAATTGAAAATCATTTTTCAAAATGTGGTTAGGTATGGGCGTTTGGATAAAAAACTCCGTGCTTTGGGATAGGAACCCTAACACTTGTTCTCGGATCCTCGGCGCCCAAGCCTGAGTCCATCAAGGTTGAGCTATAGACCTCGGTGCCTATGTTTAGGTCCTTAGCGTCAGTGCTTAGGTGCAGATCTTGGTGTTCATGCCTGGTTCCTGTGCTCATAGAAGTCCATATAGGAGCTTAGGACCCTGGTATTAGTGACCCAGTCCATCGAGGTTGGGCTAAAGGCTTCAATTCTTGTGCCTATTGCCCCGACACTTGGCTTGGGTCCATAAAGGTTGAGTGTGGAACCCCAATACCTATGTCCAGATCCTTGAGACTTAGGCTGGGATTCACAAAGGCCATGCTTGGGTCCTTGCACTAGGGCTTAGGCTCGGGTCCCTTAGGCCCAAGCTTGGGTCCATCGAGGTCAAGGCCCAAGACCCCAAATCACAAAGGTTGAGCCCGAGTCGATCGAGGTTAGGCTGGAGACCCTATTGCCCTTGCTTGGATCATTGCACTTGACCTGAGTTTGTTGAGGCCCCTCTCAAGTTGCTTGCGAAAATCCCCAGAAATCCCATTACAAGATTGATGAATCTTGAATGTGATTGATCGATTTGGGTTTATGATGTTAACTTTTGGAATTAGGGCTTTTTGATCCTTTTGATTGGGGGCAAGAAGGGCTTTGCTCTAAGATGCACAAGAAGGCCCATTTGCACTGAAATGCAACACAACGAAATGAAAACGGACAAAAAAAAAATTGTCGTTTTGATGTCCAACATCCACGTTAGCCATGTAGGCCCGTTGACTGGATATCCACTTATGCATTTTTTAGGGTAAATCGACCGGATAGACTTAATTGATAAATTATCAAAACGATTCATAATTGAATTGGCTAAATTAAAAGTTTAGAATTGAATTGATAAGAGCATATAATAAATTTATGATATTTTGGACAATTTTCCTTGTAAGCAATAACTAGGTGAGAATTAAGACACGTGTTCAAGCTAAAGAGGTGACAAATGGCATAGTTTGAGTGAAAAGACGGAGATACTAATTAAATATTTTATATTGTAAATAAATAAGAAAATTGATATTCGTTTGAAACGTTAGTAAATTAGAAAATTATTTTGAAACCACTAAAATTATTAACAAAAGGTATAAATCAATAGGGACACCTAAACTCAATAAAATTTTCATGTTTGAAAATTATTTAATACGTATTTAGGAGCACATTTGATACCCATTGACATTTATTATAGTAGTTATATTCCTTCAATAACTTTCAATGACTCAATATCTATAATACTATCAATCATGATGAATTTTCGAATGTCACACTTAAGTAAATGGGCAAGGACACTGGCATCTCGGGCTTCGCTTCAATGGGCCAGGGCTCAAGTGTTGAGGACTTGAGCTCGTGCATTGAGTTCTCCATCTCGATATCCGTGAACTCAAGACCGGTGCCTGTGCTCTTGCTCGGATCAAGGTCCCCGTGCCTGAGTCGATGACCATTGAGGTTGAACTCGAGATCTCGATGCCCGTGCGAGGTACTTAGGGAAATTAAATAAGACTTTTTTGTCAAATGACGAAAAATATTTTCAAATTCTTTTCAAATTTCAATCGAACACCAGAAAATATTGTTATATTTTCGGAGAGTGACTTCCAAAAATCATTTTCCTCAAATATAATATATTTCATGAAACAAACAGTGATTATTTACCTTCACTTTATTTTTTGATTTTTTTTTTTTTTGTTTTTTTTTAAAGCAGAAGTGGTCAATTGGTCATAAGAAAATTCTGCCCCAAAACTAAAGGGGGGCGGTAACCTATCAAAAGACAGAGCAACCTTCCCGGCAAGATAAACGACATCGAAAAACTCAGTATTTCGCCGATCCACGCATCTGCTGAACCGCTGCTTCTTCTTCTTCGAGGCGAGCGTTCGAATCTTCCCAATCGTTCCGTCCTCCATGAACTGACCCAGGTCTCATGAATCCCTTCAATGTCCGTAAAGCTTTCGGCTTTAGCATCTCCGGGAAGAATCCCCGCGTGGGTCAATCTCGCCGCGCGCTTTTCCTCGGTCCCTTGCGCGGCGGTCGGCGTCGAAATCGCCCCGGAAAGCGACCGCAACCCCCCGAAAGCGCCGGACTTCGAGACTAATCTCAAGCTCTTGCGAGACAGGCTCGCCCCGGAGAGCTTGATCCGGGTTCTCGACAGCGCCGGCGACGTGGAATCTGCGGTGAAGGTGTTCAAATGGGTCTCCCTCCAGAAGGCGTTTCGCCACACCGCCGATACGTACTCCGCGATGATTCTCAGGCTCGGTATGGCCGGGCAAGTTCAAGAAATGGATGGGTTTTGTCAGCGCATGATGACGGATGGATGCGTGGGGGTTGAAGCTGAGGCTGCTCTCGCCTCGCTGGTTTCACTGGTTGATCAGTTCGTGAGGCGTGGTAAGCTCGATGAGGCGATGCGGGTTCTCGCGAGCATGAACTGGGGTGATTATAGACCCGCTATAGATGTGTTCAATGCTGTGCTGGGTGCTCTTGTGGGGGAGAAGAGGAAATTGAGGGATGTTATGTTTGTGTATAAAGAAATGGTCAAAGCAGGGAGAATACCGACGGTTGAGACTTTGAATTATTTGTTAGAGGCTCTGCTTGAGGCTGATTTGGTTGATTCTGCTTTGGATCAATATAGAAGAATGGACAAGAAGGGGTGTACTCCAAATAGCAGAACCTTCGAGATACTTGTTAAGAATCTCCTTGCCAAAAACCGAGTGGATGAATCGTGTACGGTGTTGTGCGAGATGCTTGAAAGGGGGACTGAGCTGGATTTAGGTTTTTATTCCCATGTCATTCCTGTTGTTTTAAGTGAAAATAAGCTGGAGGTAGGAATGTGCTTGTTCAAGAAGATGAAAGCTTCTAATTTTCCCCCTGAACCAGTGATTTACAATAGTGTTATCCATCATTTGTGCAACAACTCTTTGGTTGAAGAGGCGAAGGACCTTCTCGACAGTATGATAGATTGTGGTGTTGCGCCCTCAGATGACGCATTTGAGGATATCGTAAATGCTTTGTGTATGTCTAGGCAATTAGACGAGGCAATAGAGTTTTTGGAAGACAAACAAGTTTCTGCAACCTCTGCTTACAATAGATTGCTGGAAGGTTGTTGCAGTGCTGGAAAAGTTTTATTGGCAAAAGAACTGTTTGAGAAAATGTCTCATAGGAATATAGTTGATTGCTATACCTGGAATATTTTGATCAGATGGCTTTGCGAGCACTCCAGGTTTAGAGAAGCTCTTGGATTTCTCGGCAGGATGTCTGTTAGTGGTTTTATTCCTAATTCCCTCACATTTTCAGCTCTTGTTGTTGGCTGTTGTAAATTAGGAAAGTATGATGATGCATTTGAGATTTTCAATCACGTCTGTGCCAAGTGTTATATTTTGGACTCTCTCTCTTACTCTAAGCTAGTTGAAGGTCTTTGCCAGGAGAGGAAGACTCTAGAGGCGGCTGAAGTGTTTAATTACATGGCTGAGAGTGGAGTTCCTCTTGAATCTTGCTCATTTAGTAAGCTGGTTAAAGGTGTCTATGACACAAAAGGTGTTGATGAGGCATTAAATGTTAGAAAATTGGCCATGAAATGTGGTACCATGTGTACAAGTGATGCATACACCATCATATTGCACTGGTTGGCTAGGAAAGGCAGTGCTAAATATGTTCTGGCCATGTACTCACTCATGCTGGTAGAGGGATGCATAATTTGTGCGGAAGCTTATTGCATCCTCATAAACACCATGATCTTGCAGAATCGGATGAAAGATGCTGCATCTCTGTTCAATCTGATGATTAGTGAAGGTTCCTTACCTGAAACAGATGTCTTATCTGAGTTAGTGTCTCATTTTGCCAATTTTTCTCGGTTAAATATGATCTCTGATGCGATTGATATAGTTGTCTTCAATTATGATATTCTAGATTCAGATACATACAGCTTACTGATTAATGGCTTTTGGAAAGAGGGTAACAAGAGCAAAGCTCAACAGTTTTAGACTTGATGTTGGAAAAGGGTTGGGTACCAGATGCTAAAACCCACGGATTGGTAATAGGATCCAAGGCTGTAGAGGAAGTAGACTGTAGAAACCTGGCGTCTGATTATTCAACCATTCGAGACAGCGTCAGTGATATACTTTCTGAGAGCTTGGGCGATGATTGATTCTATAATCCATTCATCTCTAGCCTCCTCTGCAGTAATGCTTCCCCAAGCAATTATCTGAATCCCCATAGGCATCGAAGCTTTTTGAAACATTATCTGATGGTTAACCAAGCATGCTGCAAAGGAAAGATAGGTTCTTATGGCCATGTTGATGGCTGGTTAATCTTCAGGAAATGACATGAAAAATCCAATTTGTTCACTTCCACTCAAACTTGTGGTAGAGTTCACTCTGGTTGGACCATTTCTCTTCCTTGCGTACTTGCAATGGGGCTTGTCTTCCACCGCACATATGAAGTTTCTTGCTGTTAAGCTCTGTTCATGTATCAGGGATTTGATAGCCCGACATATATTCTATAATGGGTGAGAATTTGCTGGTCAACCGCATGAGATTCATCTTATCTAATCACCCAATCCAACCACAACAGATTGTTGAAGCATCTTTTGGTTTGGCAAAGAGCTGGATTCAAGTAGCAATCTATCGTATAGCCCTCCTGCACGAGGTAAATCAAACCCGGCAAAACTCTTCGCATTACATAGAGAATCATCCCTTTGTTGAATGAGGATCGATCATCACGGGGGGTGGGGGGTGGGTGCGGTGCTAAGTGCAGATCTCTTAATAACATGATTGAAGAAATCTTTTCAAATATCACGCTTCTTCTTTTATTTTTCTGAGAAGGAGGGTAAGACCGGAATGAGAGCATGATGCCCATGGTTCTATTTCTGGTCTATAAAAGAAAACATAGACTTTCATTGCTGCAACTTTTCAGAACATACATGGCTCCATGCCATGCACGCTACATTCCCTCGGAGGAGGAAAGAACTTTTTAACAGCGTGATGGTCACGATCAGTGACGCAATTGTAGGCGTGATACGTGTATCATTGACCCGAATAAATGCAACAAAGGAAAGACCAAAAGACTAGCCATCCCTGAAATTGTTCGACTCTCGCCAGGATTCTGCGGCATATATAACACATTTGTGCTCGGTCCTGCCGTGTTTCATGCCGTAAAGGGTTAAAATGCCTGGCGCTTTTTGGCTCAATGGAATTAGAAAGCCAATGTTCCAAAGTGCAAGAGCTTTAACTTATTTCCCGACCTAACGTGGTAGGAAGCGGACAGCCGTAATCGTCATAATGCAACCAGCAGATTCAGCAACTGTTGTTGGTCCCTACCCGTTCCCTTGTCTTTGGATCACGTACTAAACGAATTCCGTCATCCAGGGTATCAGGAAAGTGGATTTCAGGTTCTATAGGCTGCCCAATGTTTTTGGGTTCACGCAATTGCCAAGAAGGAATGACCCCACACTAGGATAGCGAAGTACACCATGATACTACAAGACTTCCTGCACCTCTAGGGAGCCAGATCAAACGTTTTTTTAATTTCACTGGTCTTCAGGTGGCGTTCTAGTGTTCCGAGGATTATAGGTTTTGACCATTCGAGCAAACCCCTTGCTCTCTTAGGTCAATTAGTCTTTTCAATATGTAACACTAGTCTGTAGTGTAACACGGTCTCTGTTTGGTATAACTGAAAATTCAAAACTTGCATTTTGTGTTGATCATTGTGATTGCTGAAAAATGAAACAACATATTGACTATTATTGAATAATACTTCTTCCCTAGCGAATATAGAATAGTGGTGGTTTATTGGTAAATTCAAGGCTTTGAGAAATGTAAAACACAAGATTTTATTCCCCATTAAATGGCTTAACTATTGAATGAATTGAGTAAGCTCATCTTGCACAGAGACTTCAGTGATTTCTGACTACGTTGAATCTTTTAAATCAAAACCTACTTGTTCACCAAGCGTGCTTAGTGTCGAATATATCAATTTTCGGTACTTATCGTAAGCCCTTAATGTCATTGTCCCGCAGTCAACATCATCCAAAGGGATTAAACATATCGTTCCTCTTATGAATGGCCTGTCAAGCCATTTTTGTTTTGCAACAAAACACCAGCGAAAGAAATATTTTACCTCCCAAAGAGTTAGTTGACTGCAACTAAGAAAGCACGTACATATATCCCAAGATTACATTCCTTATTATCACTAAAGAGAGTTAAATACAACTGAGCCAAGAGAGCAAAGAGAAAAGGAGGACGCAGCTTATTTATGAAACAAGACAGGTTTTAGTATCAATCTATGCTCTTCAGAGCAATGTTAGATCAATGGTTCTTGATGACCTCCCTTTAAGATTATTCCTGCCCATAGAGAACAAAAGGGTATGGACCAGTTGAATGGCATAAGCAATGTAGCAGACAAGAGAAGGGGGAAAAGAAGAGAGGGGATCTTTCTGTGTGCTGAGAGACTAGGAATAGCCCTAATGGGAAGGGACATTTGCAAGCTAGTTCAATGAAAGAATCAATATGTACATTCACCTAAATGCTAGTGCAAAGAATGGCCCTAAGGGACGAAACCCTATGTGCAAATGCTAGAAATGGTGCGGAAACAAAAAGGTGCGTACTTACATTTCTAACAAGTTACAAAACCTCCTTGCAAGTGGACTTATTGTGCCCAAGGCCCTTGCATCTACTGCACTGCAGTTGGCGTTTGACCATGTCTTGGGACCCAACCTTTTTGGTAGTGGGCCGACCAGGCGGACGGCGATTAAAGGGAGGGGTCACAGTAACTGTAGCAGGACAAACATCCTTCTCTACTGGTATCTCTGAAGAAGGGATTGGATGCACAGATTCCGAATATGTCAATGTATAGCTCTCAGTAGTGAAATATCTTGGACAGTAATCATAAGGGCTTTGACCGATGCAGCTAATAACAGCAATTGCATGAGAGCATGGTAAACCAGTCAGCTGCCACCCTTTGCAGCTACAATCCCAACGATCGATGTCAACAATTTCAACAGATTCTCCACGGACCTCAAAAGTTCTACCAGCTGGCACTAGCACTTGCAGACTATGCACTTTAACGCTTTCCTTTTTGAGCTTCTCCTCCATTGATGGGGTAAGTTTGGACAACCACTGGCTTGACTCTGCCCGTCGGGTACAAATTAACTCCACCATTTTGCCGCGGATCACATCAACCAGCTGTGTAATTGGCAATTCTTGTGTATCCGATACACAACTGTAGAAGTGCGCACCAAAGTTTGAGGCCATGTGGTTATATCGTGCACCCTGAAAATAGGCATTAGCCCAGTTCTGTGGTTCACTTTGGATAATCCAATTATAAGCTTCTGGAGATATGCTTTTGATGCTATCAATGCACTGCTCAAAATTTTCAGGCCTGGCTCCATAAGCAGCAGTATAAAGATCCTCCACCATGAGACGTTTCACTTCATGAGAAAATTGCCCCTTCAAGTCTTTGATGAGTTCCTCAGCCAAATATCTCAGGCAAAAACCATGGTATGAGCCTTCAAATACCTCAGAAATGGACTCTCTTAATCCCTTCTGCCGGTCTGCAATAAATGTTAGGGGAATAGATGTCGAGAGTGCAGACTTAAGTTGTAGTAAAAACCAGTGCCAGTTGTCATTACTTTCTACATCTACAACAGCAAAAGCAACAGGAAAAGCAGCATCATTGCCATCAGCAGCTGTCGCAGACAGCAGTGTGCCTTGATATTTTGATTTTATGGGAAGGCTATCAAGGAAAAGAAGTGGCCGGCAACCTTGCTGAAAACCAAACAACGAGGCATGAAATGACACAAAAAGGCGATGGAAGCTTGAGTCCTCTTTGGTAGTAAAAGTCGCCAGACTACCTGGATTAGTCTCCATAATCTGTTTGCAAAAATAAGGTAATTGGCTATATGCCTCTTTATAAGAACCCTGGAGCTGCTCCTTTGCAATTTCTTTTCCACGCCATGCCTGAAAATAGTTTAATTGGATTCCAAACTCCTGTTTGATATCATTCACGATGTCTTTGGGTTTGTAATCTGGGAAAACCCTCAACTTTTCCTTAATTATACTAGCAACCCAACTCCTTGTAGCCTGATGTCCTGTTGTTACTACAGCCCCTTCACAAGTGTGCGTTGGATTCATTTTCTTAATGCATATCAACTGAGTGGTTGACAACCTAGATGCATGAATCCTCCAAGGACAGCCTTCCGCTTTACATTTGACAGTGACGCGGTGACTGTCATTCTTCTTATACTTAAATGCAAACTGATGGGCAATGGCATATTTCCTCAAAGCTTCACGAAACTCATGGACACTGCTGAATCTTTGGCCCTCACCAGTAATAGCATTCTGCCACTGCTGGGCACCTTTGGCATGCTTCTCACTATCAAAACAAATGAGAGGCAAAATAGGAGAAACATCGCTCTGCATATCAACATGGGGTTCGATATGGTTGATATCAGTGATCACGTTAAGGGGCGCAATGAGTGGAATGTCAGGATGTGTTGTGTCAACCACAATATCATCCACAACATCAAGAGGAGCGTCAACTGAAACTGCTGCTTCTGACAAAGTTGTCCTGCTGGATCTACAAATAAGGAACAAGTTTCAAGCGAAAGTCCAAAAATTTAGACAAGTTCATTCTTAAAGACTAGGAGATATTTTACCTACTGCCAGGCATGTTTGACACTTCTTGGGCAACAACTTCTTCCATTATGATGTACATATCTGCAGTAGCAGAATTCCCATGGAACTTTACCATTCTCCTCAAGTCCTTGTCATTTGAGATGGTTATCAGCGTCTTCCTATTACCTGGTAGGAAGTACTTGATGGACATAGAATTGATGTTGCAATTAAACATTTCCGCAACTTCATTCTTGAAATCATCAAACTTCACTTGGTCATCAATGTCTATAGCATGAGCTTCACCACCTCGATATGATAGAGAACCATCCTCATCAGTCTCAAATCCACCACCCGACTGACAAATAGCTATTATTCTCGTTCCTGCCATGGCCTGCTTCCGCAAAACAATTGCTTGCAAATCAATCCATAAGCCAACTTTTTTTGATGACTCTGTCACGGCCAAAACAAATATATGAAATCCAGCAACATTCTTTATGAAAATTCATAAAGAAAAACAGCAGTCACAGGCTAGAATATAGACTTTTGGTTCAGCCACTTACACAAATAAAGAAAAAGCAATGACACTATCGACAAGGAGCGTCTAAATCCACACTGCAAATGTCTAAATACACATTCCTTCATTTCGAAGGACCAAGATGCAATGAACAACTGCTTCTCCCCTATCTCTCTGTCTCCCTCACTTGGCACTCTCTTTCTCCCTTCATCTTTACTTTGATTCATATCTTACAAGTACATGCCAAGAAGCAAAGGATATGAAGAGTTTTATCCAAACCTTCCAGCATTCCAATGCTTGTCATAAAGCGGTCTTCCTCCAAAGTCCATCTAAAACTCGCAGTAAAGAAGCAGATAAATACCCTTCTTTTCCGGATTCGCTAAAAGGGCAGATTGGTTTGTTACAGAAAACCAGATACTCCATTTCGTCTCTCAAGTCCTACCCTTTCTCTCTCCTCCCGAGTATTCGCATCTATCACCAAAGAAGAAAACTTTCCACCACGCAATTTTCTTTCCCTTCGAACATTCGCGAAATTCCAATTCCCGGAGCCATACCTATTTGGACTACTGAAACACTACCTGTGCTATCCATAACTCTCATCGCCTGATCAAATTACATCATAAAACCTTCGTATTTAGCCATTGAAAGCACGAAAAACATCACCGTCCCTTCCACAAACCAAAGGAACTAAACTGAGCAAGGACCGAAGAAGACAGAAAAAAGCATCACCCATCGCACCCCTTCCGCGCCATGAAAAGGGTACACCACATTTCCAGTCCACATCAAAACCCACAAATTTCTAGCCGGTCCTGGCGCGTCTAGTGCAATGAGCAACGCGATTACCTGAATCGCTCGCTTATCCCGCGGCTGGCGATCTCGGAAGCGAGTTCCGCATCGAGGGTCGGGTCGCCGGCGATCTGGGCGGCCGGCCGGAGGCGGGCGGCGCCCTCGCGGCGGGGAAGGACGGCGGCGGAGGGGAAGGAGGTGGGGGTCGATCGAGCAGGAGAGAGATTGGAAGGGAACCCGAATCGAAACCCTAGAAGCTGGAGGAAGGGGAAGGAGGACTCCCTCTTCCCTGGCGTGTCTTGCCGGCTCTACTTCTCGTTTCAAGGCAGCAAATGCTGTTCCAAAGGAATGACCATGTCTATCTAATTTGTCAATTAGATGGAAGTAAAATTATTACCTGATGTGTATATATGTGTGTGTATATATATATATATATATATTCTATATATTTATATATATATATTATTGCCAAAAGAAACTTGCTTATTGATATTGAGATTTGCTATCTTCGTTGCCGGGATTTTTTGCTCCTTGTCTTGCTCACCGGAATTCTTGATTTGTTGAAAGATTGTGAGCAAGACGAATGATTGTGAACTCTGAAAGCAATGCATCCTCACTTGAGATTTATTAAATTACTGTTGGAGATATCGAACGGGACAGGAGATCTTTATGACAGGAATATGAATCGAATAATTTTAGAATTCTATTTGTCCATGTCTCTTAATGACTATGACGATGATGTGGCATGGCGTTTTTACTCAATAATTAATTTCGAGTAATATAATTAAAGAGTTTTTTTTTTTTTTTGGGCGGTTAGAAAAAGGAAGGTAGATAAATAAGTGGTACTCCTCCTCTCACTGTCGTTTACTTTGAGTTAGCATCACATGCTTTCTTATCGCCTCTCATGGGTACCACTGCCCAAATTTCTCTCCAGAATTGGAAAGTGGGGGAACCAACGGATGTAATTACAGCAAGATAAATATATATTTTAGTAAGTTCATGAAAATAAAGCGAAATATTTATTAGTGCCTACAACAAATGATACATCTTTTTTTTTTTTGCCATTTTAGCTTATACATAAAAAGATACATCTGAGATAGGCTAGCACGGAAAAAAATAATGACGACATTATTTTGATTTTAATTAAAAAGAAATATCTACGTGAATTCTATTGATTAACATTAACTCATGCGTTGACTTATTAATCAAGGAATGAAATCTTTACATGTAGGTTTCTTGCAAATGTAAAATTAATTTGTACATGTAGGTTTAGAGAGAGAGAGAGAGAGAGAGAGTTCTGCTGGGGGTGCTTGAATCTTGGGTGGGTGGTTCTCACCTTGCAATTACACCCATTAAGGAATCGAGTTTTACTACAAGTGATTGGTTTTAGGGTGGGTAGTTCTCACCTTGAAATTAGATCCGCTAAGGATTGATTCTGAAAAATTGATAATGAAAGATCCCTTGTTGATTCTATGGATTCACTTGAAAATTGGACCAGTTTTTGAGTGGGTCTATGAAACCATTCAAAATGTCCCAACTTTGGAAGCAGCTTGAGACTTGAGAGCGAGTGACAAGGTTGGAGGCATTCAAGAGTGAGAGTGACAGAGGGAATGACGAGAATGGAGGTGACCTAAAGTAAGAGTAAGAGAAGGATCGACTTTATTGAAGGCAACCAAGAGTGAGAGAGGGAGGTGAGGCCACAAAATGAATGATGCGAGAGACGAAGAGGAAATTGAGGTTTTGATATGAAAAGTTAAAACAAAAAAATTTTAAAAATATCTATATGTCGTTCTGTTTTGGATGGATAGGCGGGTGGTTTTACACTTGGAAGCGAGAACCGAATTGGTACTCACTGGTTTCAGTATATTGGAATTGCGAACAAGACCGATTCTCATGGAAACTGCTAGGTTTGGGCTAATTCCTTCTAGTTCTAAGTGGCTTGAGTGGTTATCGGTTCTTTTGCACACTCTTAAGGCGTGTTTCATAACCATTCTATTTCGATGAACAATTTTTTTATCGAAATGATTTTTTTTTTTTTTATTTTGTTTCGGGAATAATTTTCGAGTAAAAGAACGCACTTAATAATTTTCCAAAATTTCTATTCTAAGAATAGAAATGCGTTTGGTAAAATACTTAAATTCTTTAATTTTTTTTAAATTTTTTTAGTACTTTTATTCTATTTTTCTCATCTTTTTTTTTTTTTTTTTTTCTTCTTCCTCCTTCTTTGTAGCCAATCCCCAACCATCGCTATGGTTGGCGACCAGCTGGGTGAGGTCCGATGAGCATGCTGGAGCCTCATTTGGCCTCCCCCAAGCAACGTGAGGTTGGCTGGTGAGATCGAGCTTTGTTGAGGCTCGGTGTTGTCGGCCCTCGTCTGGCCGGTCGCCGGTCATAGCCGAGACTGGCAACCGGCCAAAGGGAAGAAGAAGAAAGGGGAAGAGAAGAAGAGAAAAAAAGAGAGTAGGAACTGATTCTAGGAATTGTTCTCAGGAACAAGAAATTATTTTTTTCTACTTCTTAATTCTGTTCCAAATTTATTCCTAGTAACAAAAATTTTACCAAATGAATTTTTGTTCTTTTTTTGTTTTGGGGGTAAAAGAACATAATCAGACACTATTTGGAGTAAAAACAAACAAGCACTTAGTTTTACTACTCTTCAATGCCTTCAAAGTAGTCTATAAGAAGTCTCGGATGGGAGGCAACAACAGGCAAAAAAAGAAGAAAGAACACCCCAAGTGCTAAAACTTGGTATAGAGGGATATTTAAGTGCTAAAAGTTTGGAAAGTGACATTTAAGTGCCAAAATCGGAGTAAAATGGATCACTTAAGTGCCACTTTGGCTAAAATCCGGTCAAAATGCCGACGTGGCGATTTTCCGGCGAAGCAAGTGCAAAACGGCGTCATTTTGCATGCTAACGTTGCCAAAACGATGTCGTTTTGTGCTGACGTGGTAATTAAATTAAATTTAAATTAAATTTATTTAAAAAAAATAAAAATAAAAATAAAAATAAAAAAAATTAAAAAAGGGGGAGGCAGCGAGGGCCTTTTTTGTTAATTTTTAATTTTAATTTTAAATGTTTTAAATAAATTTAATTTAATGAATTTATATATTAATTTTTCCGACGTTAGCGTAAAATTGCATCGTTTTAGCTACGTCGTCGTGCAAAACGATGCCAAAACGCTATGCGGAAAATGGGTCGGCATTTGGCCAGATTTTTGGCCGGAATGGCACTTAAGTGATCTATTTTACTCCGATTTTGGCACTTAAGTATAACTTTCCAAATTTTTGATACTTAAGTGTTCCTCCATGCCAAGTTTTGGCACTTGGGATGTTCTTTCCTTGGCAAAAAAAATCTTCATCTTCCTTCTCCCTTATGAGCTTATTCAAGCTTTTGAGGCTGCACCGGGACGACGGTTGGGAGGCAGACTCCATGAAGCCAACAAAGATATGGCTGAGCGAATATGACAAGGGATGATACGTCATCGAGCTCGACATCGACAAGAAAGCCTTGGCAAGTACCACAAGCCCGAAGGAGTCATGGACTAGCATAGGCTACCCCGGCCGAACAGCTTCTATTTAGAGCTGTATACATTGGTTCAAAGTCTTTTTTACTCGTTGAGCTATTTATTTCATCTTGAATATGTATGTAACTCAACAAAGTGCTATCCTTTAATTAGTAAATTTGTATAAGAGTCGATTTCTAAATTAATTACCTACTGACGTGTTTAGCAGTTGCATACATGTGTACATTCTCCCAAATTTGTGCAAATGAACTTTGAATTTGCTCTCAACGACAAGAATTTCCTCATCAAATTTAACATTATATGGCCACTGTATCTGAATTATTAATTTTCTTATCTTATCCTTAAGTATTCCTTCTTTCTTACCTCCACATGTACTTTTGTCTGTAGTTTGTTCGTAGCTTTTACTCTTCGACTTGCCAAAATTAATATTGCTGCTTTCCAATGGTTATCTTTGAAACACACTTGCTTAATTTACTTCTCTTTCATCTTCCACCGATTTTTCATCCTAAGTCCCTTTTTTTTTTTGTCATACTTGTCCACCGGTGCAATGGGTGAGAGACTTGGGCTGTGCATAAATTAGATTGGTTTACAAATAATGTGCGAAATTGCAAGTCAGCATTTGATAAAGTAGACAGGATTACATCCGGCTTGGAATCATTTAAATTTGGGAATAAATTAAAAGTATAAATTTACCATCTTTGAATGATTTAATGGTTGACGCATCGATTCAGTTCATTTCAAGGGAAAATTGACCAAATAAATCAATTTATTCCTAAATATTTTGATAATTTTTTAATATAGTCATTCATGTCAATCTTGGCCATAAATTGTTGATGTAGATGATTTTGTAATTTTTCTTAAAATTTTCTGAATTTGTTCATTTTTTTCCTTTTTTGTACTTCCCTTTTTCTTGTTTTTCCTATTTCCCTTACTTGGTCATTGGGGCCTCGGTGATGGCTAGAGAGGTTTGCGACGCCCTTCCCACGCCCAAATTTGGCAAGGCTATTGCGGCCCTCGCTTGTGGTTGGCAGAGGTCAAGGCCTTGGCAATTTACAAAGGGAAACAAAAAAATAAAAAGAAAAAAAAGGAAAATAGAAAAGGAAAAAAATGATAAAATTCATAAAATTTAAACATTACAAAAATTATTCATGTCAACACCGGCAATAACACGTAAAATGGGCTAACCCCAACTGGGCACTGGGCCATTACATCGCGTAAATGGTTTTTGACCAAAATCGGCTAGAAATACTATATTGAATAATTGTCAAAATTTTTAAGATAAAATCGACAAAATTAAAAAAGTTTAAAACTGAAATGACCAGCGTACAGTAGTTTTTAAGATTTTTAAACAATTTTCTCATCAATGTTCGAGCTCTATTTTCTTCTCTCTCTTTTTTTTCCCTTCTCTCCTCGCTTTTCTTTCATCTTGTTCCTCCTCCATGCATACCATTGCTCGTCGTGCATCCTCATTATCGCCGTCCTCAACAGCTCGAAAGAGCGCGTCTAGGCACTACCACCACCTCCCTCCTTCCCTCCCTCCCTCTCTCTCTCTCTCTCTCTCTATTTTTCGTGCCGTGAGGCTGCCGCACCACCACACCGCATGCTCCCTGTTGCTCCCTGTTGTGGCTCCCTCTCTCTCAGGCACGAATGCAAACATAAAAAGTGCTACAATCATGATGGTTTTTTTGGCTAGTGGCGCCCCTTTAAGTGACTTTAAATTCTGGAGTCATGATCTTGTCTCCGCGGACACATGCATGCACAAGTACAAACATGCGCGGCCACCGTCCTTTGTGCTTCTACGCCAGCACAGTACACGCTTGTTGTTGTGGCTCAACCACTCCCACCCTCTCACCTCTTTCATGAATACTTCTACAATAGTGATCATTGTTGGATATTATGACCATTATTAAGGTCATCATTTTTGTAACGGCTTTCTAGCCATATAATGGCTTTCTACGGTCATCATTTTAATTATCAATTGATTTATGATGAATTCCCATCGGCTCTCTCTTTCTCTTATTTGAATATAAATTAAACTTCAAATCACAATCTTTGTAGATACGCTATGTTCTCATATCTTTCTTTTTCTTTTCGCTGGTCTATACACATAAATTGTTATGTTTCTTTTTAATATTCAGTGTAGAGTATAGAAAAAAAAATCTATTGTATCTTGAAAAGATAGCTGTTAAAGCCTTACATATCGAGTTTCATACTTCAAGGGGCGGAATTATCCTTAAGGACAATGCTTGCACACCTCAGACATTTATTTTTTATTTTATAATCCTTCGCAATGTATTAACAATTATTATTATTTTTATGTATTTTAATATTTTTCCAACAATCATTGCTTGACAAGCTGACAGACCCTCAAGTGACCTTTAATCTAGGCAGTGACCTCATGTGGGGGCATGAGAGAGAGAGAGAGAGAGAGAGAGAGAGAGAGAGTATATGGGCTCAAGGATCGTTTGTGTTTGTGTAGTTTCAAAGTGCAGGAGTATTTTAGGAGAGGAGATGATGTGTCTGAACCTTGACACTTTCTATTTGGGCTTGATGCGGCAAACATTTAGAAGAAGTAAATTTAAAAATAAAATTGATTCATATTAATGCTCAAAAAGATTTTCTCAAGATATATCACTCGTATACTTAATTTTGCAAATTAACTGTAAATATACCAGTTACTTTGAGCAAACTAAAGTTAAAATGAGTTCCTTTGAGTATCATCTAACTGCAAACCTTAGAGAAGCAAAGGGGATGACATTAAGCAAGCTAACACATACAGCATGGCAATTTTCCAGTTTTCGAGAGATTTTGCACAGGGATTTCAAGAGCAATTACTCAAACGTGTCAGCCATACGGGATTCTGCAAAGGGCATCATATCCGGTGATCTAATGCCGGAAATGCGTCACAAGCTTTGCTTTTGGCGAGCCTCGAGATTTCGAGACAAGGAGAGGAAAGTGGTAATAAACTTGCTTGTGTCCATCAAAATGGTTCTTTTCTATTATAACTAAGACGTAATGCGATACATGTAGAACATAACATATCAATATGAGTGTGGAGAGACTTAGGAAAACTTATCATGTACATGAGCCTCGATATAGGCCCAACATGATGGTTCTGTTGTTACACTATTATAGGGTTGAAACTGTTAGAATACACCGGAAAAGAGAATATTTGTATATTTCTGTATGTATAATACCAATGATACAAAAGCCTATTTATAAGTTGTTTTAGACAACTAGCTAAAGTAATAAAATATTATAATATCAAAAAAATCAATTAGAACCAATAAGGGAAGATCACTATCTCTAACATCCCCCTCAAACTTAAGGTGACGTAGAAGAAGTCAACTAGATTTTGGAGAAAAGATCTTTAAAATGCTCAGGTGGATGTGTTTTAGTTAAAACATCTGCCGTCTAATTAATTGATGAGGTGGGAGCAAGACGAACAACACCACAAAGCACATGAGGGTGTATGAAATGACAGTCTATTTCATTATGCTTGGAACGTTAATGGAAAACATCATTATGGACAATTTGGATAGCATTTTGGTTATCGTAATGAATGACCGTTCCACATCATGACAGACTCCCATGTCTTCTAATAACTACCACAACTATAGTAATTTTGAAATTGTATCAGCAAGAGTACAATAGTCCGCTTCTGTACTCGATCGCGTGGCATTAGTTTGTTTCTTGCTTTGCCAAGAAATAAGGGACTTCCCTAAGAAGAAGTAGTAGCCTTTAGTAGAGCGACGATCAAAAGGATCACCAGCCCAATCGGCATTAGAATGAGCCACAACTCTAAGGTTGAATTAGAAGAAAAGTGAAGATCATGAAATAAGGTACCCTTGACATAACTAAGAACTTGAAGAACAGTGGCAAAGTGCATTGTTCACAGTATGGTTGTGAATTGACTTACAATATGAACAACATAAGTGAGTTGGCGTAGGTAACAATAAGGTATACCAGGCTGCCAACCAAATATCGATAAAGTGTAGGGTTTGGTAGGGAGTCTCATCTTTGCCATCAAATTTGGCATTATTTTCAATGGAAGTTGTAGCAATCTTGTTATTAGTAAGTTCGGCTCAAGAAATAAGATCGGTGACATATTTCGCTTGAGAAAACTAATAACCAGAGGAATCTAAAGCAACCTCCAATCCTAAAAAAAAATAATTGAGTCGTCTAAGATCTTTCATTTCAAACTGTTGACTCAAATACTACTATAGTTTTGTAATTTCGTCCACTAGTAATGACTGTGTCATCCACATATAATTGTAGTTGAATACTCCCGTGAGATATTCGTTGAACAAAGAGAACATTAACATAGGGACTACACATAAATCCAAGGCATTCCATGGTTGAACTAAATTTGGAATACCATGCATGAGGAGTCTACTTCAATTCATATAATGCTCGGTGTAGTCGACACACTTTACTAAGAGTATGAGTGTATCTAGAAAGTGGTTCCACACACACTTCTTCAATGAGATCCCCATTAAGGAATGTATTTTTGACATCCATTGGGACAAAGGCCATCGTTTATAACAGCAATAGTAAGGAGGCTACAAACAAAAGTAAGATGACAATTGGAGCAAACATCTTGTCATAATCAATGCCATACTCTTGAATAAAGCCTCTTGCTATTAGTTTAGCTTTGTAGCTTTCCATTGTATCATCTGCCTTAGTTTTGATCTTGTACACCCATTTATAACCATAGTCGATTTTTCAGGACATAAATCAACCAAATCCCAAGTATGAGATTTTTCTAATGCTTGCAACTCATTCACCTTTGCTTGCTGCCAAAGAGGATTAGTACGAGCTTCTCTATATGTATGAGGCTCGTGAAAAGAGGCAAATGTAGAATAACAATGAAAATCATGAAGTTGGATAGAAGGTTGACTTACATGGGTGGAACGATGAACAAGAGAAGAGGGAACATCGAAGGGCGATGAATTTGCAGATGACACATATATGTTAGGAGCTAGCGAAGTGGGATTTCTAGAGATGACTATATCAATATTAGGGGAGGATAATTCCAAAGAGGAAGATGCAATGGTGTCATCTTCAAGAAACAAATTGAAAGAAGGATTGATGAAGAAACGGACAATTGAACTAATTGGAGATGATGCAAAATGATGTAGAGATGAGAACATCTTATGATCCCTTAAGATAACATGACAAGACACATGAAGTTGATTGGAGACAGGATCCCAACATTTATACCTTATATGCTCAATGCCATATCTAAGGAAGCAACACAAATGAGCACGAGGTGCTAACTTTGTGCATTCATTTGATAGAAAATGCACAAAATATGCACTACCAAAGACTCGAAGTAGATTGTTATTAGAAATACTATCATACAAGCGCTCGTAAGGAGAAATGTTACCTATAGTAGGTGACGAACTACGATTGATAGTATATATAGCAATATGACAGGCCTCTTCCCAAAACTGTTTTGGATAAGATGTTGAGATTAAAAGAATGCATACAATATCTAAGATATGTCTGTGTTTATCCTCTACTTGATCATTTCGTTGGGAAGTTCCTAGATAAGAATGATGAATGGTAGTATTGTTTTGAGAAAAAATTCTAAAGAACTCTTTGTCTCTATATTTCATGGTATTATCAATACAGAAAACCTTGATATCTCGAGAACATTGTTTTTTAATTATGGCAACAAAATTACCATAGATATGGGTAAGTTCATATTGATTTTCATAAGATAAAGCCATGTATAATGACAATAATTATCCACAAAAATCACAAAATAACAAGATCCTCCGATAGTGGGAGTAGGAGATGGTCTCCAAATATTTGAATGAATTAGATCAAAGAGAGCATAACAAACGGATTCACTAATATTGAATGGTATAGCATAATGTTTTCTCAACTTACTAGGCAAACAATCAGAATTTTTATTTTTAATGGAACCCAAATGACCACTTGAATATAAATGACTTAATCTAGAAAAGGAATGATGACCCAAATGAGAATACCAAGTTTCAGATGATATTGTGGCAGCACACCACTGAAGGAGTTGATAAGTTTTGATGAAACGAGCTCAAATAACCGTCCTAGTTTACAACCCGTCCTAATTATTTGTCTTGTCCGTGGATCTTGCACACAACAACTATTCGAAGAGAAATGAATATCAAAATCAAACTCGCATAACTGACCCGCAGATATCAACTTTAATGAGAGTTTAGGAACCATAAATGTATTGGGCAAGGACAATTTGGACGTTGAAACATTCCTTGTATGACTAACTATCACTTGAGAGTTATCAGTTATGTGACTAACTATGACATTTGAATTCTGGATCGATGGAATAACAGCCTTAAATGCCCAACAGTTCACGCCAAGTCATCGAGCTCGTCATCGGATTGCACCATTTGGACCACCACAAGGACTTGCCACCTCAGCTCGTTCCCGTTATCACCACGACACTTTGGCCGAGCGACCTCATCACGCCAAGCCAACTACCGCCACCGCACTCGTTCATCATTTTCGCTGCATCACTGCGACGCCATTGTTCCTCGCCACGCGTGTGACAAAGCACCAACTCACTTTGGCCACACCCATGCTAGCACCATGACCAGCTCACTCTTGACCACGTAGTCTATCTAGCACAGAACATACATCTCTAATTGGGGTGAGGGGCAGAGGACAGGTCAACAGTGACCGCATTGCATCGCTCCAATGACCGTTACAAGCAACAAAAGGGAAGAGACCAAATTATAAACGAAAAATTAGCCTCTCACTCCATTCATTCTCCCTTGAGAACTTTGCCTTTGCATCTCCTCCATCACGCTGAAGTTTTTCTCTTTCACTTTCTTTGTTTTACACCATTACATTCTAGTTTTAGCGCCCCAACTCAACCAGCAAGAACGCCTTAGCTCAGCTACCTGTGCTGTCGCCATACTCTCTCAGCCGTCGCATCTCGTCAGAAGCCAGCTGCGGGTCGGCACCTCCGAGACTCCTTTGAGCCACCTGACAGCTGCTTTGGACTTGAGGCAAGTAAACTGCTTCCTATTTATCCTACATAGGTTGATTTCTGTACGTCAAGGTTGATTTCCTCGAGTTTTAATCATCTTGATTGATTTCGTGCGTAGTTATTTTTGTCGATGGTATCGAAAAAAGGTGTATTGCAAATACTGTTGAAATTTTGGCTCATTGAGTCTAAGGATGTGCTGTTGGAATGTTGGATGTTGAAATGTGCATTGGATTGAGCTTAAATGACATGAGTCATGGATGAATTCAAGGTTTCTACTATTTTTGGATCGGTTTACTCTAGACAGGAAATTTGCCAATTTTATGCTGGTTTTTTTGGTATGAATTTGGTGAGACTTTCTTAATAAAAATTGTCTGTTATACCTTGTTTTACGACATACTTAAAATTCGGATTTTTCGGACTTCATACGTGCAAAATATGTTTGAAAAACTACACGGGTCCGAATCTGTCTTCATGAACAATTACTGAACCTTTATTTGGTTTCTATTTTCTGTAGAATTTTCGACACAAGATTTGGACTAGGCCTTTTAGGAAAGTTTTAGATCGCACTTTAAACTATAACGTGTAATTTTCCCATGATTTTTGGAACTCATTTAGGCTTTTGAAACACACCCAATTTCGAATTTGTTTTATCATGGAAATTTACCCTATTTTGGCCCGAAATATATAAAATTATTGGAACCTATACAAGCTGAACCAGGTTTTGAGTTCTTCATAAAAAAAAAAAGGTCCTCGGAGTCTTGACCATATCATGCTAGAGTTTCATAATTTTTAGAGTTGATTTACTTGGCAAATACCCTTGATTTCTACAGACAGGTGAGCTGGTCTTTTTCTATCATTTTCTCGATAAACTCTTGTTTTGCAACCTGTCTTTTGAACTGGCATTGCCGACTAAAGGTTTGTATCACTTTTTGGTTTCCAAAGGATAGTGATGGTGGATATTGAGCTGCTCTTGTACATTAACTTAGTGAATGGCATGCTTGAATTGAATTATTGAATTGCTGCACCATAAAATGAGTGTGTGATTTGGAAATACCATCGGTCCTTGGGACGACGATGCCCTGAGTAATAGTAGAGATACCTAGAGGGGTAACTGGTTCCTCCAGATACCTGGAGGGTGTGACATCCCGATTTTCTGATTCTATTTTCAATAAATTGAGACGGGCATTTCGTTGGCACGCATATAGTTCTTTTCCTTGAGTTGGCCACTCATGTGAAACTAGTATCGGGTGAAGCCGTTAAGAGTTTCTAATGCATCGACTCGAGAATTTGACCGGGAAGCGACCTTTCGACCGAGCTAGTCTGCAAGGGTCATTACGGCACAATTAAAATCGATTAAAGATCGGAGATAGGTCGACTCGACAGAAGCATGCGATCAGGTGTGGGTGATTCCACCAGATCGCACAATTCGTGTCGATCGGCACTGGACCGACTATTCTATCGATTGGGTACCCTGTGTTCGTATTTGAAACCTTGAGATTACCCCGACAACCGAAAGTCGCCAATGTTTCAAAGATGTACATTGTGGCTTGAGATGATCAACCACAGGTCAAATGCATAAAAATTTCTAAAGGCTACCCGGTAGGTTGGGCGCTAAGTATCGTACCAAAGTGAAATTTAGTGGAATTGAGATCGGGTCGAAATTGGAAGTATGGGTGTGTCACAAATCATTTCAAGATCATTGAATCATCTTTGGAAGATTTTTCATGCAAGCCGAGCTTTTCAGCAAAATAATCAAGAAATGGCTAATTTGGCTCGAGAAATTAGTAGGCCGCTTTTGGGACTTAAGTTGGTTCTATGGACAAGTGAAGATGTGAATTGAAGTGTGGTGACGTTTGATTAATTTTATGGACTTCAATTTTTGACTCAATTGGAAGTGGATTGATTATAATTGAAGAATTTGATGTACAAAGTTAATGGGCCCGGCGGAAAATGAAAGTGCAACCATTGGAGAAGTTGTGGAGGATTTGAGTGAGTGGAAGATGACGTGGGATGATGTCATGGTGGTTGCGGGTTGAGATCTTGACACGCGTGGACGGTGGAGATTTGCCTTGGAAAGGAGACCCATCAACATCATCTTCTTCATTTTGAAATTGGGAGGAGAGAGAGGAGGAGGGGAAAAGCTGCGTGCGGAACCAGCAGCTCGCCCAGCCCGCACGCACGCCCCTCCGCCGCTCGACGCCGCCCATTGCCGGAGTTCGCCGCCTCGCCGTCGCGCCGGACCGCCGTTGGCCGACCCCCTCTCCTTTCCCCTTCCTCTCCCGTCGGTTTCCCCCTCCGTCTCTCCTGGTGCGAAGACCAGAAAAATGCAGAGAAGAAGAAGCCGCAGCCATGGCCGTCCGCTCCTGCTCGCACGCCGTCGCCGCCGTCGCTCCGCGCCGCCCGCACGCCGCTCCGCCGGTCAGTTCGCGCCAGGCCGCGTTCCAGCCGCTCGTCCGAGCAGCTCGGGCCTTCGCCGGAGCTCCCTTCCGCCGCCGTCGACCTCCCCTTCAGCCCGTCCAAGCCCTCACCGGTCTCCTCTGCCGTTTCTCCGCCCGAACCGCCGCCGGACAGCCCTCCTTCGCCCATGAACAGCAGCTGCAGAAAATGGGTTTCTCAGCCCCTTCTTGGCCCGTTTCGGCCGCCTTCCCGAGCCCGGATGCTCGGCCCGCTTTGAGGAAAGTCGATCCTCGCGTCGTCCCCGTCGTTTTGGTCCGCTCGGCTCGCTAATCCGGTGAGTTTAGCTCACTAAATCTCGCTTAGAGGGTTAATTATGCTTTAGGTGTGCTTAGCTTAAGTTGATTAAGCTTAGGTGATTAATTTAATTGATTTAATTATGATTTAGATTAAGATGTTTGTTTAATCTAAAGTATGTTTAATTAAATGCTAAGAGAGTTTACTTAAAGTTAAGTCTTGATGTGACAAAATGATTTTAGTTTTGAATTATTTAAGTGCTTCGAAATTCTGGAAAATATTATATTATATTATAATTCGAAATTATTAAAAAAAAAATCAGAAAAATTATTTTTGAGGACCAGTAAATTGCTCGAATTTCGTGCCGGTCGCTACGGTACATTCGGATTTTGAAATTGATGATTGGATATTATAAATTGAGCGTGGATCATGAAAAATATGAATATTATTATTTAATTATTTTCGGAATAAATATAATTATTTAATAAATTCCGAAAATTTTGTGGAGGACCCTAAACTCATAATTTCGTGCCGATCGCTCTTTGTGTATTTAGAATTTGATATTGATGATTGGTTGTGATGAATTGAGTGTGATTGCGATTTATAGGGATTCTTTATAAAATCCTAAGTGTAGAAATTGATGGGAGATTGGCCGTGATTGACCACCTATTAGAGGTCGTGCCCAGTGAGGCCGTGAAATACCACCTAGGAAAGGTCGTGCCCGATGAGGCCGTGAAATACCACCTAGGAAAGGTCGTGCCCGATGAGGCCGTGAAATACCACCTAGGAAAGGTTGTGCCCGATGAGGCCGTGAAAAACCACTTACGAGAGGTCGTGCCCGATAAGGCCGTTAAATACCACCTATGAGAGGTCGTGCCCAGTGAGGCCGTGATAAACCACTTATGAGAAGTCGTGCCCAGTGAGGTCGTGATAAACCACCTATTAGAGGTCGTGCCCGATGAGGCCGTGATATGCCACCTATTAGAGGTCGCGGTGGGGCCGTGAATTGCACACTGTTAAAGGTTGTTAGTGGGGCCGTGATGCCACCGATTCAAATTTGCCGAGTAGGGTCGTAGTTGAGAGCAATGATTGATTTGCTAGAATGACATGTAATCGGCCGAGTCGATTGATCGCTGAAACGATCCAAGTGGTTGAATGGTTTGATAATGTGATTGTGTCATGGTTGTTTGGTTATCATAATTGCACGTGGTTGGTTCATATAAATTGTGCTAACCTACAGATAAAGGCTGAGGCGAGGTAAGTCTTCTGTGTGATGTAGCTAGGCCACCCGGGGCGTATTTTCTTTCTAATAGGGGTTTAGGGGTTGAACTTGCTGAGACATCGTCTCATCCCGGTTGTGGGATTAAAATTTCAGGTCCTGGTGGATGGAGCAAACCGATAGCTTTGGTTGGCTTTGAGGAGTTGCGGACGTGAAGTAATAAGATTGGAGAACGTGTCCGACTTGTAGGTCGTAGGACAATTCCTTTTAAGAGCCGGTCTTTGTGTAGACTTTGGCCGTAGACTCATTTGTAATTCGTTGAATTATGAAAGTGTTATGTTGTGGTTTGTTTCCGCTTTTCTATCCCAAGTTAAATGTTGTCAAGGGGGATAATTTCGCTTCCGCATGCGTAAATAAATGAATGGGTCGGCGACATATCCCGGGATGTCGCATTTTTGATCGACCATGGTGGGATGTGTGCGCGCTCGGGTTCGGGCGTGACATCCTCGTTTAAGTGGTATCAGAGCATGGTTTGAGTATGGAGTAATAAGGTGCGATGAGTCATGGGATAGTTAGTAGGAAAGGCTTTTAATATGCTGATGCATGTGAGTGATAGTTGATTGGTAGCTTGTTTGTGGGGTCACTCAAATTTCAACCTGATGTTGGAATCGGAAAACAGGTGTCTATAAGGAACCTGTAAGATGAGTGACCAAGAGTGGAGAACTCCTTGGGAGAGGTCGATAGGACCTGTACCTCGTGGTAGGACGCTGACAAGAGTCGGTACCCGAGGTAGAGCGCAGGCTCAGTCCAGTGCGAGTGTGAGAGTACCGCTGTCAGTCGGTGCTGAGAGTGTAGCAGCACTGAATGATCTTAGGTTCGTTGGGATCATTCAAGCGCTAGTGTTCCTTGGAAGCTTGTTGGGTCAGTAAGTTCAGGACCGAGCTGCCGCTGTTGCCGTTATTTCTACCGCTACCAATGTTGTGACCGTTGTTATTGCCGTGCCTGTTGAGGCCTAATCTGGAGTTGTGATCGAGGATCAAGCCATCGTATTTGAGTCAAGGTTCGGTTTAGATAGAGATGTAAATCAATTGGGGAGAAAGGCCGATGTTAGAAGAAAGGTGCCCTGTTTTACCCAACTGAAAGAGTAGAATTGAAAAGTCAGTGCTCATCTCGATCGATGGGTGTCGTGTTTTTAAGAAAGGACATGGATCTGTCCTATGCTGTAAGAGGGAAAGAACTTATTACATGTGTCACCAGTAAGGTCATTTGATCAAAGATTGCCCGTATAGACAGACGGAACCACAGCTGTTTCTGTCACCGCCGTTGATAAGACAGAACAGAAGAAGCATGCTTCGGGACATTTAGTTGGGTACTTGGAATGGACCTCAGTGCAAGAAATGGGGCATGATGTTCCTTGATGGGAGGTAGAGGACTCATTGAATGTGTGCCGAGTTTGTGAAAAGGAGGCATGAGTCAGCCCAGTGTCAGAGTAAAAAGGAGAACATGTTTTGAATGTGGCCAGCATGGCCATCGGGTTAGGAATTGTTTGTGTAAGTCCAGGAGAGCATAAGTACCGTTATTGCAGATAGAACGCCACTAGGATGGCTGAAAGAGCATGAATGGGTCGACCAAGCATCGACCAAGGGAAAAATGTTTTTGAGATGTTTTATCAGAGTAGCGCCACAGGATTTTGAGTGACGGTTGTGGAGTTTTCGTTCTGTTAATGAAGTAATAGGAAGATGAGTCTCTGACTATAGTTGTGCCTGATGAGTTTGCTTATATATGACTTGGAAGTCATTTATGAAAAGGTTTGGCTCGAGGAGCTTTCTGTTGTTTTGAATCATGGTAATAACATAATTCAGTTTGTTCAGTTAGCGTGTGAAAGTTTTGAATCACTGAAAGTTGAAGAGGAACTTCGATCCTTGTTAATTGTCACTGAAGATAACTTGATTCCAGTTTGTTGGTTACCTTTGGATCTTCATGGCAAATTTTTCTTGTAATGGATGCGTCAATTGAGGAGCCGAATATGGAGAATATAATCGTGGCACATAAATTTTCTAAGGTATTTGCTGAAGAATTGTCAAGTTTGCAGTCAGAAAGAGAAATGGAGTTCGCGATTGAATTAGCACCCGGAACAGAGCCAGTCCCTAAGGCTCCTTACCGGATGGTGTCACCCGAGTTAAACGAACTGAAGGTGTAGATGCAGGAAGTGTTGGATAGGGGATTCATACTTTCCAGTGTATCACCTTGGGGAGCACCAGTTCTGTTCATGAAGAAGAAAGTTGGTTCGTTGTGGTTGTGTATCGATATTCCTCAAGATCAACTGGAGGTCAGGGTATCATCAATTGAGGATCATGAAGAAGGACATACCGAAGTTAGCATCTCGCACTCGATACGGCAGTTATGAGTTCATTGTAATACCGAGTGGTGTGATGAACACCTTAGTTGTTTGTTTGGGTCTTATGAGCAGAATGTTTAAGGGTACTTGAATCAGTCTTGATCGTGTTCATTGAAGTTATCCTAGTGTGTTCAAAGAGTGCTGAGGAGCACGAGAGACATTAGAAGATAATACTTCAGACCTTGAGGACTCTTCAATTTTATGTTGAGTTTAGCAAGTGTGAGTTTTGGATGACTTGTGTTGCGCTCCTAGGTCACGTGATTTCAGGCGAAGAAATCTCTATAGACCCCGTCCAAGATTAAAGCAGTGAACAGTTAGCCAAGATTGACTACAGTGACAGAGATTGGAAGTTTCTGAGGATCAGCAAGATATCACAGAAGTTTTATGGAAGGGTTTTTAGCGTTAGCGTTACCATTGATAAGACTACTAAGGAAGTAAGAAAAGTTCGTGTGGATGGATGAGTGCGAGCGTAGTTTTCAAGGGCCTAAGAAGAGGCTAACTATCGCACTTGTGCTTACTAGTCCATCTGGTCCAGGAGGGTCGAGATCTACGGTGATGCGTCGTTTAAAGGATTGGGTTGTGTGTTGATACAACATGATATGGTTGTTGCATACGCGTCCCGTCAGTTGAGACCTTAAGAGTTGAATATGAGATGGCATCACTGGATGGAACTCATTAAGGATTACGATTATGATATTTTGTATCACTCTGGAAAGGTGAGCAAAGTCGCAGATGCACTGAGTCGAGAGTCCTTAGTTGTACAGTTGGCACTCAAGGATTGGATCTTACTTGAGGAAGTTCGAAATTCAGTTTTCAAATCTAAGGTATGCCACCTTTTGAATCTTATGACTACCCTCATAATTGAGCGGAGAGTACAGATCATAATCACATCGCTTCAGTGGACAGATTCAGAAATTTAGAAGATTCTATAAGAGAATGCAAATGAGAGAGAGGTTGATTTCCAGATTCCTAAAGACAGAACGCTAAGGTTCTGAGGATGATTGTGTGTAATTGTCGATACAGAGATTAAAGAAGAGATCTTATGTGAAGCTCATCATAGCAACTTCAGCGTTGCCCAAATAGTACGAAAATGAGTCAGAATCTATATCATCGGGATTGGTAGATCGGTATGAAGATGGATATCACCGATCAAGTTGTAAGTGTTGGATGCGCCAGTAAGTGAGAATTTAGTAATGTAAGCCAGGAAAGCTTTTTTTAAGCACTTGATAGAGTCATGTGTGGGAATAGAAGTATAACATGATGGAATGTTATGACAGGCTTATTAAGGAGTCGGGAAGAGTATTGATTCCTTGTGGGGTTGTGGTCGACAGATGAACAGAGTCAGCTCACCTTAGTGCAGCACGAAAAGATCTCGATTAAAAAGGTATACCGAAGTGTGTGTATATCATATAAATCATCTGCATGGAGTGCCGAAGATGAATTGCATTTCAAATCTAGATCAGATGCTTCAAGTTAGCAGAGCTTTCAGATGGTTCTTTCTTAAGCAGTGCATAACAGAGAGTGCGGAATTTCGATTGCCGAGATGAAGCCAGGGAAAGAAAGATCACAGGCCAGGGTAAGTATAGTAGTCAGTGATTGCAGTTGCCGAAATCAGTGTCAGAGTTATATCAGATCTTAACCAGAGGTTCCCAGCTTCAGCAGATTAGTCAGATAGTTTCTTTTTAATCAGTGCAGAGTAGAGTGTACAGGACTTCAGTTGGTTGAGATGAGATCAGAGATTAGAAAATCGCAGGTCTAGAGTTGGTTCAGAAATCAGTGATTCAGTCGCAATTATCGAGACGGTTTAGAAACGCTCGAATCGCTTGATTTAGCTTCGCAGATTTTGTGTTGAAGACCTTTGGAATTTTAAGTGGGCAAGCGTTTAGTATTTTGGAACCCGAAGTGGTTTGGGCAAGATAGCATCGATCTAGCAGTATTGGTACAGAATGAGCAACCTGAGAAAGAGAAGATTATATGAGACGATTGTACCCCCACCTTTTTGTTTAAGAATTGGTAAAGGTTTAAATTTCGAGGACGAAATTTTTATAAGAGGGGACGAGTTGTGACATCCCGATTTTCCGATTCTATTTTCAATAAATTGAGACGGGCATTTCGTTGGCACGCATATAGTTCTTTTCCTTGAGTTGGCCACTCATGTGGAAACTAGTCTATCGGGTGAAGCTGTTAAGAGTTTCTAATGCATTAGACTCGAGAATTTGACTAGGAAGCGACCTTTCCACCGAGCTAGTCTGCAAGGGTCATTACGGCACAATTAAAATCGATTAAAGATCGGAGATAGGTCGACTCGACGGAAGCGTGCGATCAGGTGTGGGTGATTCCACCAAGATCGCACAATTCGTGTCGATCGAGACTGGACCGACTATTCTATCGATTGGGTACCTGTGTTCGTATTTGAAACCTTGAGATTACCCCGACAACCGAAAGTCGCCAATGTTTCAAAGATGTACATTGTGGCTTGAGATTATCAACCCACGGAGTCAAATGCATGAAAATTTCTAAAGGCTACCCGTAGGTTGGGCCGCGCTAGTATCGTACCAAAGTGAAATTAACTGTGGAATTGAGATCGAATTCAGAAATTGGAAGTCTGGGTGTGTCACAAATCATTTCAAGATCATTGAATCATCTTTGGAAGATTTTTCATGCAAGCCGAGCTTTTCAGCAAAATAATCAAGAAATGGCTAATTTGGCTCGAGAAATTAGTAGGCCGCTTTTGGTCGCGCTTTTGGGACTTAAGTTGGTTCTATGGACAAGTGAAGATGTGAATTGAAGTGTGGTGACGTTTGATTAATTTTATGGACTTCAATTTTGGACTCAATTGGAAGTGGATTGATTATAATTGAAGAATTTGATGTACAAGAATTGGACCCAGCGGAAAATGAAAGTGCAACCATTGGAGAAGTTGTGGAGGATTTGAGTGAGTGGAAGATGACATGGGATGATGTCGCCAAAGGTTGAGATCTTGACACGTGGACGGTGGAGATTTTCCCTTGGAAAGGAGATCCATCAACATCATCTTCTTCATTTTGAAATTGGGAGGAGAGAGAGAGGAGGAGGGGAAAAGCTGCGTGCGGAACCAGCAGCTCGCCCAGCCCCCCGCACGCCCCTCCGCCGCTCGACGCCGCCCATTGCCGGAGTTCGCCGCCTCGCCGTCGCGTCGGACCGCCGTTGGCCGACCCCCTCTCCTTTCCCTTCCTCTCCCGTGGTTTCCCCCTCCGTCTCTCCCGGTGCGAAGACCAGAAAAATGCAGAGAAGAAGAAGCCGCAGCCATGGCCGCCCGCTCCTGCTCGCACGTCGTCGCCGCCGTCGCTCGCGCCGCCCGCACGTCGCTCCGCCGGTCAGCTCACCGCTCGTCGCCCTCGTCCGCGCTAGGCCGCGTTCCGGCCGCTTATCCGAGCAGCTTGGGCCTTCGCCGGAGCTCCCGCCGCCGTCGACCTCCCCTTCACCCGTCCAAGCCCTCGCCGGTCTCCTCCGCCGTTCCTCCGCCCGAACCGCCGCCGGACAGCCCTCCTTCGCCCATGAACAGCAGCTGCAGAAAATGGGTTTCTTAGCCCCTTCTTGGCCCGTTTCGGCCGCCTTCCCGAGCCCGGATGCTCGGCCCGCTTTGAGGAAAGTCGATCCTCGCGTCGTCCCCGTCGTTTTGGTCCGCTCGGCTCGCTAATCCGGTGAGTTTAGCTCACTAAACCTCGCTTAGAGGGTTAATTATGCTTTAGGTGTGCTTAGCTTAAGTTGATTAAGCTTAGGTGGTTAATTTAGTTGATTTAATTATGATTTAGATTAAGATGTTTGTTTAATCTAAAGTATGTTTAATTAAATGCTAAGAGAGTTTACTTAAAGTTAAGCCTTGATGTGACACAAAATGATTTTAGTTTTGAATTATTTAAGTGCTTCGAAATTCTGGAAAATATTATATTATATTAATTCCGAAATTATTAAATATTATTAAAAAAAAATCAGAAAAATTATTTTTGACTCCGGTTGCTCAGAATTTCGTGCCGGTCGCTACGGTGCATTCGGATTTTGAAATTGATGATTGGATATTATAAATTGAGCGTGGATCATGAAAAATATGAATATTATTATTTAATTATTTTCGGAATAAATATAATTATTTAATAAATTCCGAAAATTTTGTCGGGACCCTAAACTCTAATTTCGTGCCGATCGCTGCTTTGTGTATTTAGAATTTGATATTGATGATTGGTTGTGATGAATTGAGTGTGATTGCGATTTATAGGGATTCTTTATAAAATCCTAAGTGTAGAAATTGATGGGAGATTGGCCGTGATTGACCACCTATTAGAGGTCGTGCCCAGTGAGGCCGTGAAATACTACCTAGGAAAGGTCGTGCCCGATGAGGCCGTGAAATACCACCTAGGAAAGGTCGTGCCCGATGAGGCCGTGAAATACCACCTAGGAAAGGTTGTGCCCGATGAGGCCGTGAAAAACCACCTACGAGAGGTCGTGCCCGATAAGGCCGTGAAATACCACCTATGAGAGGTCGTGCCCAGTGAGGCCGTGATAAACCACCTATGAGAGGTCGTGCCCAGTGAGGCCGTGATAAACCACCTATTAGAGGTCGTGCCCGATGAGGCCGTGATATGCTACCTATTAGAGGTTGCGCCCAATGGGGCCGTGAATTGCCACCTGTTAAAGGTCGCGCCGAGTGGGGCCGTGATGCCACTGATTCAAATTTGCCGAGTAGGGCCGTAGTTTAGAGCAATGATTGATTTGCTAGAATGACATGTAATCGGCCGAGTCGATTGATCATTGAGACGATCCAAGTGGTTGAATGGTTTGATAATGTGATTGTGCCATGGTTGTTTGGTTATTATAATTGCACGTGGTTGGTTCATATAAATTGTGCTAACCTGCAGATAAAGGCTGAGGCGAGGTAAGTCTTCTGTGTGATGTGGCTAGGCCACCCGAGGCGTATTTTCTTTCTAATAGGGGTTTAGGGGGTTGAACTTGCTGAGATATCGTCTCATCCCGGTTGTGGGATTAAAATTTCAGGTCCCTGGTGGACGGAGCAACCAGATAGCTTTGGTTGGCTTTGAGGAGTTGCATACGTGAAGTAATAAGATTGGAGAACGTGTCCAACTTGTAGGTCGTAGGACAATTCCTTTTTAAGAGCCGGTCTTGTGTAGACTGTTGGCCGTAGACTTCTGTTTGTAATTCTGTTGAATTATGAAAGTGTTATGTTGTGGTTTGTTTCCTGCTTTTCTATCCCAAGTTAAATGTTGTCAAGGGATCTGTTTCGCTTCCGCATGCGTAAATAAATGAATGGGTCGGCGACATATCCTGGGATGTCGCATTTTTGATCGACCGCAGTGGGATGTGCGCGCGCTCGGGGTTCGGGGCGTGACAGAGGGTGTAATACAGTTTCCCCAGATGTCCTCATGATGCCAAATGAGTGTGAGATACCCAAGAGATGATGGGGTTCTTTGGAAGATGGTGGCAACTAATTCACAACAAATATGACCATTGACATTTTTAGATTTCAATTGAACCTTACTAGTTTACTGGTTTTAGAGGAGTTTTGCACCTGCTATTCTGATTTTGAAAAGGGTTCTCAAGTAAGTTGATTTTATAGCGATTTTTATATTTTACATCTAAACTCCCTCACATGTTCTATCATTGACATATGTAGTGTAGATTGGTTGGTAGTTACTTGCTGAGTTTTATACTTACTTTTGGTGAATTATTATTTTTTTAGATCAGTAGACATGCTTCTACTACTTGCGTCCCCCATGACACTTTACGCTGCTTTGATAGATTTCACGTGGCACTAGACTAGGCTGTATGATCTCAACTTTCCTAATGTCATCTTCATCCGAATCATTGCGATCCTGACAATTGATGTTGGCCTCTAATCGGGCTCGGTGTTGATTGGGTTTGTCGTTGTCTATGCCTGGATTGGTGGGGGTTTGGTGGGACCACTCCCACTCCCGGATGGTGATGATGATCAAGACAGCAGGGTCGAGTAGGACGAGGGCTGGAGGATGAGGATAACATTTTTGGAAAGACTAGGCAGTGGGGTTGGGACATGTAGGTGACCTTGTAGATAGACACGTGATTGGAGTGGTGTGGTTGGTGAAATTTTGGTATAGTCTGGAGCATGAGCATTTTTGGTTGATCCCCAATGTACCTGAATTAGGTCACCATGAAAAGTAATAGTAATCACATTAGTTGTGACGTGCTAAAAGCATCACAATAACAAGTATTTGTGAAGTTTTTGATTTTGAGTTGAATATATTGGAATTGGAGGTCATGTGATTACAACAGGTTGAATCAAAGAACCATAAATTAGGAGTAACTAGAAGTAACGGTTTCTTGAATAATAGAATGAACTGTGGACTGAAGATCATCTAATGATAGCGTGACAAAAGAATTGTTAAAGGAATTCTTTATGGAGGTAGCAGTAGTGGGTGGGCGGCGTGTAGATGGACCTCTGAACCAAGATCAATTGTTCGTTCTTGTAGGTTGCTTAGATTATAGCTGATAGCAGTTTGATGCATGATGACTAGGTTGACGACAGTGCATACAGTAAGGCTTGTGCCATGAGGAGAAACCAAAAGCAGTAGGCACTACATTTTTTATAGGAGTGGAGGCTAAATGAGTGGAAGGTTGTGCCTTTAAAGTCGCAAGTTGAGTTTTCTTAGTCAATAATTCCAAGATTACTGCCTCAAGATGAGGTAAAGGATCCCAATGTAGAAGTAAGGCTCGCATAGGTTCAAACTCATCATTAAAAGCCATCCAAAATTGCATAACACGCATGTGATCGCGATATTTAGCAAATTTACGAGTATTGGTAGTCAAATCCCATTTTGGTTTAGATAAAGCTAGCTGATCCCATATAGCATGCATAGAAGAAAGAAAATTGTTAATAAATTGACCTCTCCTAATGCATGTGATGTAAGTTCCCTAATAGTTAATATCGATGAGCAATGATTGACGTGGAATAATAAATAGCAAGAAGATCCCAAGCTTCCTTTGCTGTATTTAGGTGTTTGAACTGAAGTTTGATAGATGGAATCGAAATGTTTCGAAACCATGTGAGTATCTAATGATTCTTGCTCTCTTACTCCTCTAAACGTTTGGCAAATTTATCATCATCCCCACCAGTAGCCTGAGTAGGCTCGCTAATATTTTTAGTGGCATAATGCCAAAGCTTACGTCCCCTTAGAAAGTTTGATATTTCTTGAGCCTATAATATATAGTTTGATCCATTTAGGATAGGTTGAATGGGCATCGGGACTTCTAATTTTTCCATGATATGCAATATATGAAACCCAGCAAATTTTATAATGAATTTGAAGAAAATTGATACTTGCAAAGCAGATATAGAGAAAATAATGTAGTAAATAGATTGAAGACATTGAAATACCTTCGGACCCAGTTTGGAAATACCGAAAAAAAGTTAGAAATGGATCAAACCAATCTGAAAACAACAAGAACCAATCAAAAATGGGTCGAACTAGTGAGAAAACGCTAAGAATCGGTCAAAAATGGACCGCATAGATTGATCGGTCTGAAAATGCCTAGAATTGGTCGAAAACAGGTTGAATCAATTAGAAAACCCCAAGAATCGGTTGGAAAAGGGTCAAACCGGTCATAAAACATCTAGAATAGATAAAAAAACAAGCCGAACTGGTCAAAAAGCCCCAAGAACCGGTTAGAAATGGGTCAAACTAGTTAGAAAACTCCAAGAACTGATTTGGTCAATGGCGGTCAATGGCTGGTCAGCGTGGTCAACAGTCACTGTGGTAAGCTAATGTTGCATGCTATGTGGCACTGACGTGGAGGATGACGTCACTTGCTCATGGACACGATGAATTACGTGCAAGGCACACGACAAGTGGATCTCACTTGTAGAATACCTCGGTGGTGTGAGAGGCGTTTTCCAAAGATGTTCATTGTTGTTTTGGACTCGGTGAATAATGGAGAACCTGTTTCTGGCATTGGAGGACCCATGACGTGGTGGTGCATGCGGCGAATTCCTGAGCCTGTTATTGATGAATTTTCAAGGTCTGACTCGTTTAAGGTAGGCAAGTTAGATGATGGTGTTTAATTTTTGAAATAAGCAACAAAACTATCTAGGCAATAATCAAGTGTGGCGATTCGGTGATTAATGGATATCGGTGTAGCTAGGACGTTGTAATATCGTGGCCCTTTCTTCAAACTAAATTTGGCTCTAATACCATGTTAATATAAGCGGAAAAGAGAATATTTGTGTATTTCTATGTGTATATTACCGACGATACAAAAACTTATGTATAGGTTGTTCTAGACAGCTATCTAAAATAATAAAATATTACAATATCAAATAAAATCAATTAGAATAAATTGGAATAAGGTTACTATCTCTAACAAAAACAAAATGTGAGAATCTCGACCCACAGGAAATCGCATATGAAAAGGACGAGTTTGCCAATCGACTGGCGAGGGTTGTTTTGAGGATGGCGGGATACTTGGAGAATAAATGAAAGGTGCAAAGCACATGTGTTTTCACCCTTTCTTTGCAATCATTGCTTACTTTATTTGTTAGAGATTTATATACTTATCATAATTATGTTTCTACTCAAATCCACTTAACAATCCGTTTGATTCTCTCTGTTTAATTCTCTCCATCACATAGTGCTATCATTGCATGTCTTGTCAACATTGTATCACCAATGTACTGATATATTGAAATTTTGAATGCTCACTAATAAAAAACAACATCATACAATTTAGAAGTACATATTAGATCGGCGATATCATGTCAGCATTACATAATATACGTTCCTTTTTTGTATGGAAGTGTTTGTAGACTAATAGCTTCTATGGTTGATCATGGAATGATCTTGTAGCATGCGTTAAAAACAAGATGTTTAACATCAATTGTGGAACCCCCTTGTTTCTCTTGTGGAGTGTTCGCTGATTAGGTTACTGCATAGTGCATGCCCACAGGCCATGCTATCTTGATGTATCGCACGCCAGCTAACCAATCACTTGCACTAACCAGTATGGACAGATGGCATATTGTAATGTGAGTTTATGAGGTAAAGAAAGGTACATGTTACATCGCCGCCTCTTGAAAAAGCAACGAATGTTTGTGTCTGGTTCTTTAGGCCTCTCCTAGGTAGAATAGAACCCAAGCAATTCTCACCCTCCCCAATCCCTTGATGCTTCAAACATGGAAACAATAATTAAAACGTAGGAGCGTAGGATAGGACTTACAATATGTAGCTGATCCACTAAGCGATTAAGGCTTGGTTCGGATGTAGTGGACTCGAACCACAGTGTCTCTCACTCAGAGCGACTTCAAAAACTATGACTGGAACGTGTGGTTGGAAGTCTTACATGACTTATATCGATGGGCGATTTGCATGCATTTATTAGTAGGTCTCAGCCGAGTTGAAAGTTCGAGTGTGCTTCCCCTGCTTTCTAATGCTTTTCATGGACACAGCTGGCCAAATTCTCTCCAACACATACTGAAAAGGGGAAGCAAACCTTCAACAGCACTCATTTGTTGCCGTAGAGAGTGTGGGGGAATCTAGCCAGTGGATGTCATTTCCAGCAAGATAACTATACTGTATTACAAAGTTCATCCAAAAAAGAAAAAGCAAATTATTATTAAGTGACTACAGCAAATGATTACCAAATTGAGGAATTTTTCCTTTTTTTTTTTTTTTCAGTTTTTGGTATGTCAAGAATCCATATTACGTAGGCAAATATCGACTCATAATCAATTAGCTGCTAATTATTGAAATAGATGACAAGTTAACTAAAACACTAATTAATAATCCAAATTTCAGATTGCTTGTATGGGGTATTATTTTCATTGAGAGTCGATCTTGTATGTGTGCCTAACTGCACACAAATTTATTTTTTCTTCCTAAGCTAATATACAATTGTTGAGTTTTTTTTTTCCTCAGAGAGCTCGCTTTGATAAGAAATTCAATTCAATGAGTTAAAAAGCACAATCTAAATGCTTTCATATACATATTGATAAAAGTATTTAACGGCTTGTTTTAAGATATTTCATTTTGTAAAATTTTAGCATGAAAGTAACATTTAGCATAAGAGAAATTATTAACTGAGTGTGATATACTATAAACATACTAAAACGTGCCTAAGTTATTGAAAATGGCGAGTCCCACCAAATATGATGGTCCACATTCATAGCATAGGCCCGCTGTATCCAATGCCATGTACATAAGATATGACATGTTGAAAGAAATATGAAACTTAAAATCATAAAAATTTTGAAATATAAATAAAGGTAGGGAAAAAGAAATTGAAATCTCAACCTGTCAATCGAAAATGGAGAAAAAAAAAAAGCAACTTCTTAATATAAAAAAACATAATGAAAGGAGGGCTGCATGGAGTGACACGTGTCATCCCCAAGACCCTTTTTTAGTATATGTTTCTAGGGCGTACAGTATATGTACTGAAAAAGGGTTCCGCCAACTCTTGTCCTGCAAAGGCAAAGCTTACTGCCTTTACAGGGACAATTAAAACTCCAGCAATTATATAAAAAAAAAACCGCAATAATTATAACCCTCAATTTTTTTTTTTGGGGGGTCTTTGCCCGCCAATTTATGGTGAGTGCACGAACTAATACGTTTTTTTTTTTTTTGGTCGAAACGAACTAATACGTTCAAAGACGAGCATTTTGACCACCTTATTTATGTTATTGTTCTCCTCTTTTTTCTCTTTTTCGTTTCATAAAAATGTTAATTTAATAATCTGCAAATTAATATAATGTGAAGTTTGTATGACAGCATATGCTAAGGCCCAGTTGGGTCTCACCTATCAGTATACTTCATTACTCACAATCTGTAAATCATGTGAGGAGGGAACTATTAAAATATATGTTTGAATTGTGTTAAAAAAATCTCATATTTTATAATTAGACTTGAACTCCCTCTTGGTGATCCTCCTAGGTGAAGGTATCGAAATTCTATGGCGCGTCCTAGCAATATGTTTAAAAATTAAAGAAGTTTTTGTAGAGAGAGGGAGAGAGAGCGAAAAATGTGATTTGAGTAAATTTAGGAAATTAGTTTAAATTGTTGCATATGGATTAAATTTAGATTTTGAATCCATCCAAGATTCATGGAATGAAATGCTTGTGTTGTCCGCCCATTTAAATTGATTACCATTTCCCCATTGCTTGGTAACCACTTACTTTATGGAATGTATTAACTTCTCATGGAATTTTGAGTGACTTTGAGTTCATTTTATAGTATTCCGTTAATTTATTCTTCTTTTCTTAATTTCTACTGAAGAGTTTAAGCTAAATAATAATGGAAGATATACTAAGGGCGACCTTGCTAAAAATTGATAGACAAATGATTCGTACTCGAACTATTTGACTTCATCATTTAGTAGACTGTTTATGTAATTCAACTTTACCATACTTAACATAATGTAATGTGAAAACTGAATTTACAATATGTGTGTGTAGAAGTTAAACGAATAATGTGACTCAAGAAAGTCCTTAGGGGAGAAGAAAAGTGCAAGGGACACCTCCACAGGATTAGTTGGTCATTAAGACTTCAGCTACACAAAAGAGAGGAGGATACACCTTTCTTGAAAAGCGTCCTTTTGCCGCGTTGCAGTGGAAGACTTTTTAATCTTTTTGCTTGTTTCACGCGTACTTGACAGAATTTCTCAGATCACATGCCCTGCCTAAGGGCTCTGCACAATGTGAAAAGTAAAGGGAAAAAGGATTCGCAAAATAACTATACAACAGGAACGCTTGCACCTTTAAAAATCACATTTGAGAAAGTCATAACTCAAACCAAAATATTTAGGAACCACGAGAAGGAAAAAAATTATAAAACGATACATTGGATCAGTTTAGTGCATTGTGACCAATTCTTGATTTTCAATTTGCGAAGGCATGCTCTTTTTTTTTTTTTTTTTTTTGGGGGGTGTCTCAAAAGGCAAGCTTTGTTGAGTGTACATTATTACATGTAATATTCTTGAGTTTACAAAGGTAAATTCTCAACTTTCTTTCCCCGTCTCTTTCAAACCTTTTTTCAGGTCATTAGCTCTGGACCATTCGTTCGTTCTCAAGTGGACCAGATATTTGTCTGGATTCTCTAACCTTTGAACCTATTATAAATTGACTTGCCCTCCTTCAATGGCACTTCAAACTTCAAAAGCCAAGAAAACACAGAGAGAGAGAGAGAGAGAGAGAGAGAGAGAGAGAGAGTTTATTTCTACAAGCCATTAGCTTTGCCCAAACAACAGCAGTTTCAAAGTAAGTCCCATGGGAGGCAACAACAGGCAGAAGAAATCTTCATCTTCTTTCTCTTTCATGAGCTTGTTCAAGCCTCGGAGGCCGCGCCGGGACGATGCTGGGGAGGTGGATTCTGTTAGCTCGAGGAAAATATACCCGAGCGACTACGACAAGGGCCAGTACGTCGCGGAGCCCGGCATCGACAAGAAAGCCACGGTTTTCATCGCCAAGTTCCACCAGACCCGAGCCTCGGAGTCTGAATGCCAATTTGCCAAGTGATTGGAGGTCTAGCATAGGCCGCCCCAGCGCCGAATTGGCTTCTGTCTGGAGTTCCTGATGTTTGTCTACTGTCTTCCTTCACTCTTTGGACTATTTATTGTATCTTGTATATGTATGTAGCTCAACAGAAGTACCATCCTTTAATTATTAGAATTGTATAAAAGTCAATTTTTCAATTGGTTACCCACTGAATTTTGCAGTTCATCCATGGGTACAACTTCCTAAATATATGTACCTTGCGTAATTCACGGAAAGTGTTACAATGATCATTGACACGGTTAATTGTGCCCCTCAGATGACCTCTAATTTGGATTCATGACCTCGAATGCACATCCAAATGACTCTAATTTAGGTTCCCGACCTCACATGTGTGACATCCGTACACATGCTTTCAGCCCCAGGCATATGGGCTCAATAATTGTTTTTGGGTTTATGACGTGTTTGCGTCATAAACATGGAGGACCTCAATCTTTAGCAAACCCAAAGAGTTTATCATACATCATTTTGTCATAAGATTTCACTCCTAAACTTATGTTGCGAATCAACTGCAGATATACTGAACACTATTTTGAGTGAAACTAACGATAGACTGAATTCCTTTGAGCATCGCCTAATTGTAAACAATAGAGAAACAAAGGTGATGACACTAAGCAAAACAGCACATAAAACATGGGGAATTCAACTCTTCTGTCAAAAGAGATTCAGTGTGCAAAGGCTGAATTGTGCAAAGGGCATATATCCCGTAATCTAGTGCCACTATGCATTTATGTAAAAAGTGAAGAAGTATTAATGAAGAGAGAAAAAATGTAATTTGATTTGTTTTAGTAAATAAGTTAAAATTGTTGCAAAAGATTTTTTTTTTTTTTTTTTTTTATAGATTTTACATCCATGAAAGATTTACGTAATTACACGTTTGATTTCGTTTTATAACAGTTGAAAATTTGATGGGTTTCCCATAGCAACGGGAAATATACTAATGGTGATCCGGAAAAATTGATGTACTAAGATTCATACTTGTTTTATTCTATTCTAGCATTTAGTACATTGATACGAATATCATGTTGGATGTTAAACGAATGATGTGACCCATGAATGGAAATAAGAGTGCATGGATACTTTTTTATATATATTTTTTCTGTCGCATGGATACTACTTTGAGAAGCATCTTATTGTTCTTTTTACCAACACATACCTGGTTTTTTTTTTCTTTTTGCTTGTTTCATATGTAATTGCTAGAATTAGCCACGTCACATATGCTATATGGGTGGATTTTTTTAATAAAAAAAAACCTTTTCAAAATGTGAAAAGTAAGGAAAAAGAGGGTTAACAAAAAATGCCCCCTTTTCTCTTGTAAAAAAAAAACCTTTTCAAAATGTGAAAAGTAAGGAAAAAGAGGGTTAACAAAAAATGCCTCCCTTTTCTCTTCTTTTGCCAATTCTTACCGTGGCCTTGACGATGTCCATGGCCTTCACCTGTGGCTAGAGACTTCCACCAATCTATTGCGTAGATGGCCACGTTAGTAATTTTATATCTAAGTTGGTCAGATAAATTAGAATAAAAAATCGTTAAAAGATTTAGGAATAAATTAGAAACATTGAAAAATTTATGACTGAATTAACCATTATAAAATAGACTTAGAATTTTTTGGACAATTTTCCCAAATCCGATGTTACCTGATAAATACCAGACACAAACCAATTAGCCGCTAGCCATTGAAATAGATGACATGTTAACTAAACCACATATCGGTAATCCAATTTTGAGATTGCTCGTCTTGGTATTATTTTAATTGAGGATCGAACTTTTACGTGCACCCAACCGCACACATGTAAGTTTTTTTTTTCTTTTACTAAGCTAATATTATATTTATTACGTTTTTTTTTCCTAAGAGAGAATACTTCAATAAGAAATTGAAAAATTAGACTAGAAAGCGGGGCCGCTGCAGATCTAATAATTTCAAATTATAAAGCATAACACTTCCATACACGTATCGGTAAAAGTACTAAAAGACTTGTTTTGAGATATTTAATTTTGTAAAATAAAATCATGGAAGTGACCTTTAGCTTTAGATAAATTATTAGGCGAGTGTGCTATACTAACCATATATACTAAAATGCATCCAAACTACTGAACATGGTAAGTCCCATAACGATCCCTCTAAATATGACTATCCACATTCGGGTATAATACACATCTAGGGCACTCTCCTAATAATTCGTATCTAAAATTTTGAGAGTATATGGGGGGTATGACACATGTTTGACGATATAGGAAACTTAAAATTATGAGAGTAATGAATCGAAATACAGATGGGGTAGGAAAAATAAAAAATCTAACCTGTCAACCGAAATTGGAAATATAGAAAAGAAAAAACAATTTAGGTAACTGGTCAAAAAATAAATATACCGAAAGGAGGGCTTGAGGGGTGACACGTGTCCTCCCCAAAACCTTTCTCTAGAATATCTTTTTAAGGTGTACAGTATCGGGTTACACCAAACTCTTATTCTATAAAGGCAAAACGTGCTGCTTTTTTAAGGAATAATTAGAACTCTCGTAATTAAATGAAGAACGGAATTATTAGAACCCTCAATTGATTAGTGAGTGCACCAGCTAATACGTTCAAAGACGAGAACCCTTGCGGTTCCTTTTCACCACCTTCTCCATGGATCTTTTCTCTTTCCTTTCTTCTGTTTGTTCCTTCAATTCTCAGCTGCATAAACGAATGATGTGACCCGAACGAGTCCAGGGCCATGAAGAAGGTGCGTAGATTGCTCATGAAGTCTTCCACCGCCGATGATTGTCTTGGTCAACTTCACGAACGAGAGGAGGACACTTCTCCAGCATCCTATTGTTCTTTTTATACGGTGCATACTTGTTTTTCTCTCTCTCTCTCTCTCTCTCGGGTTCTTTTACCTGTAATTGACAGAATTAGTCATATTACATGCCCTATTGCAGTGTCAAAAAATGAAAAAAAAAATGTCTCTGCAAAATGTGAAAATATGAGAAGAAAAGGGCTAGCAAAATAACCATAATCTGAATCACATTAGAAAATTATCACATGATTTATTAAATTCGTGTGACTTCAATACATTGCAACTGATTCCCGATTTGAGATTTGTCGGGACATGCAATGTTCAGCACATATAATCGTATATTACAACATTGAGTTTTCCTTTCTCTTTTTAATCATTTTCAAGTCATTAGGTATGAACCACTCGTTAGATTCTCAGGGTGTTTTTCTAGATTCTCTGCCGTTTCAATAAATTGAGTTGACCTCCTTCATTGGCACTTCAAGGAGCAAAAACCAGAGAGTTCATTTCTATCGCTTTTCGGAGCCTTCACGGTAAGCTACTAGCTTTGTTCAAACATCAGTAGTCTAAAAGAAGTCCTATGGGAGGCAACAATGGGCGGAATAAATTTTCATCTTCATCTTCATCTTCCTTCTGTCTCATGAACTTGTTCAAGCCTCAGAGGCCGCGTCGGGACGATGCTCGGGAGATGGAGTCCATGAAGCCAATAAAGATATGGCCGAGTGACTACAACAAGGGCCGTACATTGCGGATCACGACATCGACAAGAAAGCCTCGGACTACATAGCCAAGTTCCACGAGACCCGACTGATCGCGGACTAATATAGGAGGCCTCTCGAATTGGTTATTATTTAGATTTCTATATGTTTGTTCAGTGTCAACTTTTTACTCTTTGGACTGTTTATTGTGTCTTGTACATGTATGTAACTCAACACAAGTGCTATCCTTCGATTAGTAGTTTTGTATAAAAGTCAGTTACTCAGTTAGTATACCCACTGATGTACTTTGCAGTTGTGAATATATGGATATTCTCCTAAATATGTGCAAATGGACCATATAACTCTTCCTTTGGCTCGATTTGAATTTGCTCTCAGAGATACGAATGTTCTCATCCTTTGCTTGAGAATCTATTCTTTCTATCACATCCCACAAAATAATCGTGAGAGACCCTAAATTTGGACCAAAATCATTTATACTTTTGTTTGTAGTTTAGACATAGCTTTTACTCTCCGACTTGCCAGCATTATTAGTGCTGTCTTCTAATACCTATCTTAGAAACAAAATTGTTTTACATTACTTCTCTTTCAACTGCCACCACAATTTTCATCTTGTATTTGTTTTTTTTTTTTGCCTTATTTGTCCACCGTTGCATTTGAGAGTCATGCTAAGTATAAAATTAGAAAGTGCACGGGACACTTCCCCAGGATTAGTTGGTCATTTAGTCTTCAACTTCACAAAAGAGAGGAGAAGACATCATTTTTGAAAAGCATCCTTTTGCGTGTTGTAGTGGAATATATTTAAGGGTTAATACCCTAAAAAACCCCGAACTGGTACACTTGTGACAAATTTACCAAAAACTATTTTTTTTTACCATGAAAAATCCCAAACTGGTACACCTGTGACAAATTTACCCCGACTGACCATAAAAAACCCTAAATTGGTACATTTATGACAAATTTACCCTAAACTAATTTATTCGACCGCAAAAAATCCCAAACTAATAAATTTGTGACAAATATACTCTTCGCTAAATTGAATTAATACCACAAAAAAATCATAAAAATTGTAAACTTTGACAAACGGATCGTAAAATCCCAAATTGGTATACTAGTCAATTGTCACGTGTCATTTAACTTAATAATTTGATGATAAAATTTAATAAAAACTAACAGAGGGTAAATTTGTCACAAGTGTACTAGTTTGTGGTAAATTTGTCAAAGGTATACCAGTTTGGAGTTTTTGGTGGTAAAAAAATAGTTTTGGGTAAATTTGTCACAAGTGTATCAGTTTGGGGTTTTTCAGGGTATTAACCCTATATTTAATCTTTGCTCGGTTCACATGTAATTGACAAAATTCCTTACATCACGCGCCCTACTTAAGTGGAATGAGAAAAAAAAATGCCTCTGTAAAATGTGAAAAGTAAGGGGAAAAAAGGTTCACAAAATAACCATAATTGGAGAGCTTGCATCTTCCAAAATCAAATTTGAGAAAGTCATAACTCAACCCAAAAATTAAAGATTGTGACTAAACTATGGAAAAATGATTACAGTAAATTTAGGAACCCCGGGAAGGAAAAAGTTATTAACGACACATTGAATTCATGTGAGTTTAGTGCATCATGACTCATTCTTGACTTTCGATTTGTTAAGTTTTTTTTTTTTTCCTTTGGATGACTCGGAAACCGTCGTACAGCCAGCAGCCGGTGACGTAAACCTGAGGCGATGCTAGCGCGGGAACCCACCTTCTCGAACTCCCCCCACAACCAGAAGAGGAGGGAACACCCGAACCAACGCGTCCATAGCGGGGTGGGTTTCGATTTGTTAAGTTTAGAGCGGTAAATTCTCAACTTTTTTTTTTCCAACTCTTTCAAACCTTTTTCAGGTCATGAGCTCTAGACCATTAGCTTTGCCCATACAAAAGTTTAAAAGAAGTCCTATGGGAGGCAACAACAGGCAAAAGAAATCTTCATCTTCCTTCTGTTTCACAAGCTTGTTCGAGCACCGAAGGCCGTGCCGGGACGATGCTTAGGAGGTGGATTCTAAGCTCGAGGAAGATATATCCAAGTGACTACGATAACGGCCAGTACATCGCAGAGCTCGGCATCGACAAGAAAGCCACAGTTTTCATCGCCAAGTTCCACCAAACCCGAGCCTTGGAGCCCGAACGCCAAGTGATTGCGGTCTAGTATAGCCGCCCTTGTGCCAAATTAGTTTCTTTTTAGAGTTCCAGTCTAGTGTCTTCTATTAACTTATGGACTATTTATTGTATCTTGTATATGTATGTAGCTCGACAGAAGTGCTATCCTTTAATTACTAGAGTTGTATAAAAGTCAAATTTTCAATCGGTTACCCACTGAATTTTACAGTTTCGTTCATCAGTTCATTCTCCTAAATATATTTAAGTCTTGTATATATTTGTAGCTTGCTGTGAGTTATAGTAGCCAAATTTAGAATTTTAGCGACACCAAAAAAATTGGGATATTTGTATTGTAGTGGGAATAATTTGAAGATATTTTTTTTTGGGTAGTATTTGGACTAAAAAGAAAGACGGAATAATAAGAATCCTCGATTAATTAATGAGTGCACCAGCTAATACGTTCAAAGACGAGAACCCTAGCGGTTCCTTTTGACCACCTTCTCTATATACCGTTTCTCTTTCCCTTCTTCTTTTCGTTCCTTCAATTCTCAGCTGCACAAACGAATGATGTGACCCGAGCGAGTCCATGGCTATGATGAAGGTCCGTGGATAGCTCATTAAGTCTTCCGCCGCCGATGACTGTTTTTGGTCCAACTTCACAAACGAGGGGTGGACACTTCTCCAGCATCCTATCGTTCTTTTTATACGACGCATGGCAGTTTTCTCCTCTCTCTCTCTCTCTCTCTCTCTCTCGGTTGTTTTACCTGTAATTGACAGAATTAGTCACATTATATGCCCCATTGCAGTGTCAAAATGGGGGAAAAAAAGCCTCTGCCTAAAATTGTGAAAAGCATGGGAAGAAAAGGGCTAACAAGATAAGCACAATCTAGAATCACTTTTGAAAAAGCCATAACTCAAACAAAAATTTTGAAGGTCATGACTGAGTTTCCAAAAAAAAAAGATCATAGTAAGATTTAGATATCCCTGGAAGAAAAAAGTTATGACATAATATATTGGATTTGTGGGAGTTCAATAGATCACGACTAATTCTTAATTTGCGATTTGTTGAGGCAAGCAATGTTTAGCATATATGATTGTATATTACAACATTGAGTGCATATTACAACATTGAGTTTACATGGGTGATTCCTGACTTGTTTTCCTCACTTTTTAATCATTTTCAGGTCATTAGGTATGGACCACTCGTATGATTCTCAAGGGGAGGGGACTTGATATTTATATAGATTCTCTGCCGTTCCTATAAATTGAGTTGCCCTCCTTCATTGGCACTTCAAACTGCAAAAACGAGAGAGAGAGAGTTCTTTTCCACCGCTCCTTGGTGCCTTCACAGTAATCTAGCTACTAGCTTTGTTCAAGCATCAGTAGTCTAAAAGAAGTCCTATGGGAAACAATAACAGGCAGAAGAAATCTTCAACTTCATCTTCATCTTCCTTCTCTCTCATGAGCTTGTTCAAGCCTCGGAGGCCACGTCAGGATGATGCGCGGGAGATGGACTCCATGAAGCCAATGAAGATATGGCCGAGCGACTACGACAAGGGCCGGTATGTTGCGGAGCCCGGCATCGACAAGAAAGCCTCGGCCTTCATCGCCAAGTTCCACGAGACCCGAGTGATCGCGGTCTAGCATAAGCTGCCCCCATGCCGAATTGTTTTTATCTAGATTTCTTTGTGTTTTTTCAGTGTCAATTTTTCACTCTTTGGACTATTAATTGTGTCTTGTACATGTATGTAACTCAACACAAGTGCTATCCTTCCATTAGTAGTTTTGTATAAATTTCAATTACTCAATCGGTATACCCACTGACGTACTTTGCAGTTGTGCATATGTTTACATTCTCCTAAATATGCGCAAATGGACTATATAATTCGTCCTTTGGCTCGATTTGAATTTGCTTTTCATACCCCACAAAATAATTGGGAGAGACCCTAAATTTGGACAAGATCATCTATACTTCTGTTTGTAGTTTGGTCATAGCTTTTACTGTCCGACTTGCCAGCATTTTTAGTTTTGCTTTCTAATAGCTATCTTTGAAACAAAATTGTTTTACATTGCTTCTCTTTCATCTTCCGCCAAACATCTTGTGTTCGTTTTTTTTTTGCTTTTTTTGTCCATCGGTGCAATTGAGAGACTCATGCTAAGTATAAATTAGATTGGCCTACAAATAATGTGAAAATTTCCAATACTAATTCCAGACTTCTCTTTCGAAATACAAATTTCAGTATTAATAAGTGGACAAAATTACCTCCGAATCGGAATCACCTAAGATCTTGGGATAAATTTAAGATTTTAAATTTTCCATCTCTAAATGATTAAATGAATGACGCATCGATTTAGTTCATTTCAATGTCAGAGCTCTATTCACTCTCTCTCTCTCTCTCTTTCCTTTTTAACTTCATCGTTCGTTGAGCATTCCCTACTGAATCTTGACCCTCCAATTAGAGGAAGTAAATTTGAAAAGAAAATTTAACCCCATTAATGTAGAGGATCTTAAACTTTTGTGCACAAAAAGAGTTTTTCACACATCAGTTTGTCACGATATATCACTTGTAAACTTTTAGACACTATATTGAACTAAATTAACAATCAAATATTCCTTCGAAATTACCTGATTGCAAACAATATCGAAGCAAAAGTGGTGACATTAAGCAAGATAGCACATAAAATATAAGAATTCAACTCTCCTGTTGAAGAGATTTTGCTTTGGCGTTTCGAGAGCTAATGAACTTGCTAATGTCTACCAAAAGGGTTTTTTATTTTTATTTTTATACAACGATGTAATGCAATAAATATTGAACCTAAC